>NC_056726.1:1735355969-1735520969 GCF_019279795.1 Protopterus annectens | reverse complement strand
CACATATATGGCACACTTATCCTTGCCAAAGGTAATGTCAGTAAGCCTTTTTAGGAGCAGGGACTAGTACAGGACATCAGTACAGGGAGTAGTACAGGACATTAGTGCTGTGAGTGGCCATAAAATAAGTCTTTATTAGATTCAGTGAAGGGTAACCAGAATGATATTGTATGTCAATAACTAAGTACAGGACATTGCCTTGGACCTCCAATACACTAGGAGTTCAAAGAGATAGCAGGAGTTCCTGGTGTCCTTGTCTGGGAAAGGGGAGCGAGAGCCCTTATACCTGGTGGTGGCCTGGTTGGTGGAACTGAGCAGATGATGACAGTCCAAATGTCTGTAGAGGATGCAACAGGTTAGCATTAGCTTTCATGTTGCCATATTGTTTGGTGCACTGCTTGTGAGGCAGGACTTTTTCAGCAAGAGGCTCAGCAGCATTGCTAGGGTGTGGTGTAGCAGTCAGCTGCCCAAGGCACAAAGCATTAAAGAGTGCGATTGGGAGATGACGATTGCTCAGTATGAATACTGTTACAGAAATTAATTCCAATATTGCTTTTTATGATTGTACTACTGAATTATTTCAGTATTTCTTGTGTAGTTTAAGTTGTAGCAAGTTGCTAGATACAGTGTAGCCAACACTTTGGCACATTTTTTGCTGCTCATCTTGGAGTTGAAAGGACACAGAAATGGATCTCACTGGCTCTTGATCTTTAGGAGTAGCAATGCCAGCCAGATTGGAATAGACATTTTTTTTGCTCTACATCTTCAGGGGTGCCTGATCAGGTAACAACACCAGGCACTAGATGAGACAGCTATGGCTTTGAAGAGGCTTCTGCATATCTATCCTTCAGGTACCTCCAGTCTGCATCTGCAATATCCTATATAACAAGATATGTAAGTATCCATTTGTTATTCAGAGATTTTGTCATTTAGAAGTATGCTTGCTGGAGGAGTGGAATTTAATACACACATGTATGATGGGTCCTGGTGGGATTTTTCTGTGTTGCTGAAGCTGTTTCTATACAGCTAAGTTACATATGATGCTTCACACTCCAAATATCCAGCTGCAGGTCTCAAGCGAATACTGTAGTGCTCCACACAATGTGTCCAGGCAGCAGAAGTTGACCAAAAAATGTTCCACCACCTTTTGTGTCTATGCATGAGCAGTATTTTATGACACTCTGCCATGGTCAGGGAGTTGCCATAGGGGATCATCAGTGTATATCCAGTGTCCCCTACAACACACAATGGCAACAAAATTATACATGGTCTGCTACCTCATCACATGGTAACTGTACATAGTTGAATCTATAACTTCCTAGTTTTATATCTGCTAAGTAGCTGACCCTATGAAATGTCTCCCTTCATAAAATGTTAGTACAGGTTGGATGTACGCCAGGTACAAAAACAGGTACCTGCCTGAGCGGTGCATAGAAACGTTACAGATTCTTCCCTGTGCACTGAAAACTACTTGGCAGTTGAGAAAGTGGAAGCCCTTCTTGCTTTTACATTTTTGGCTTCTCACAACTGACTATCAGCTACTTTCATGGCTTCTCCTCATTCATCGGGTTTATCAAACTAAATTGTTTCCCCAAGACTAACTCCATACCTCTCATCTGTCCATATTTTTCACAGAATGTCCAGATTTTTGTCTCTTTTTTATCTAATTCTCATAAAATGTGTGGTTACAGATAACTCATAAAATGTGTGGTTTTCTGGCAAATCATTGAGGACAGAAGTCACTAAGTTATGACAGACATTTGAGTTTCAGATTTCATATCCTTCATACCCTTCTGAAAATGCATGCCAATGCAAAAACTGTTATATTAGCAACTTTCCAAGTGTATAAGAGCAATATTTAAAATTTGTCCCTATTTCTGGGGCTTTGTCCCGCATTATTTTTCCTTTGTCCAGATTTCTTGTGCTAGGAAAGTTGAAAGGTATGACTAACTGTGACTTATGTTTGGGACTAGTTAGGAGATTGATATAGCCTTCAGCAGCAATCACTGCATTTGTTTATAAGGCCCCACCCCTGCACACACCTATCTCATGCTGGGGAGGGCATGCAGTGGGTTTGCTGGTGTGTTATCCTGCCTCCAAGGTGACCCAGCCACATCCCCTTTATCCTGTGCACAGTGCCCTTACATGTTCCCAGTGTCCACTGGTGATTAACTATGAGACTGTGTCTGAGTGCATTCGTCCACCCCATCCCAGGATGAGCACACCCATCCTGACTCATCCATGTGCTATCAAGCAGCTGAGCCACTATGCAGATTTAAGTCACCTGAGCTGTAGTCATGGCTTTATTCCTCTACACCACTCACACAGGAGTAGAAGCCCTTCCTGTTCATGTGTCTGATTCCTTGTGGACCAGGTACAGTCTTGATGATAGTGCATGGGTACTCTCAGTTGTTCCCAGAACCTGTGGAAATGGGTAAGTTTTGTAAGACATCTCCAATATTGGTGGTGCTCTCCTCTGCAGTCCTTGGGATGCACATACACTCTTCTACATGCAGCAGTATAATGTCATGGAATTGGTGTAGGAATAATAAGTCTAACACCAACAAAATTCTTAGTGTATCCTCTGTAGGTGACTGAAAGGTTGTTGCTAGAAAGGTTAAAGTTACACATAAATTAGTGTCCAGTGGGATGGGTATTCCACTCATTTCCATATTCTGCTTGTGGGTGATGCACTTCAGTAAACTCTGTTACAGCACCCCTATCCACACAGCCATGGTCCATGATCTGCTGGTCAGCCATGTGATGATAAGTTAGGCACTGATGATACCATCTGTGTTGGTACAGAAATCTATGTATATCACTTTGTGGGCAGTGGCTCCAAGAAAAGTCACTAACACATGATATTCAGCTACAGCTTCTGCTATCACAAACATTCCATCATCTTTGCTACCCTCCCCATCTATCCTTGAAAAAATGGAAATCCCCCTGTCCCTCAAAAACAAACTGTTTCTCTTCTCTCTTATTCCCCTTCATATGTTCCACTGCTTACTTCTATGGTTCCTATGCTTACTTACACCTATCTTCTAGCTGTCATATTGCCCCCTTTTAATCACCATTTCCATTATGAAATGAGCTGATACTGCATTGTGCTGGCCCTATGTGGCCCTCTGCGGCCCCTTGTGGCTTGCTCACAGTGCTCATACTGAGCTATAACACACTTCATTGTAAGTGTTAACATGCATAGCATCAGGCATGCCACATTATTGTGCTTATCATCATGGTCATTTGACTGCACATAGTATGGCCACTGCAGAAGTGGCTACTGTTATTTCCTGTGCAGCTCTTTCTGTGGCATGCTGGTGCTACGTTAACCCTGATAATATTAAAGCACCATCAGGCCACATTTCACTATTTCTTCAGCAATATTTAGCACAGAATAGTTGTGTTAAGGAACTTACTGAGTACTCCCCAATATAAATTATCTAAGATTATATAAATATTTGCCAAGTTTGCTAATTGGGTAAACCATTCTATAATGGGAATTTATTTTACTCCTATACTAAAAAGAACTCCAGTTCCATAGAATATGATGGATAGCTGATAGAAATGTGGACCTTATTAATCATAAGATTTTTTTCAACAATGTAGGTGTGGATACAGTAATACTTTAGTCTTTTTGTATTATAATTTTATCTATGAATCGGGTGGACAACAGAAAATTCCATTATACACATGTAGATGAAAACGTTATAAGAAACAGTTAAAATAATGGTATCTGGCAAAGATAAGACAGCACATTTCCTACTATTTGAATTTTATATTGATTATTGATTATTAATTAATGAAATATATAATAATTTCTTGTAACTAATTTACGTTCATTATTTTTTAGATTATAAAAATTATATTTCAAATGTATTGTAACTGCATGTGCTCAATTGTTAAATGTCTATGGCCAAAAATGCAGCCTGTTCTAAAAGATGCAAAGCTCTGCTTCCATGATTGAGAATAATATAGAGAATCAGGCCACTGAGCATAACTCATTTATTATGTGCTCGAGACATGAATGCCAAGAAATTCACCTCAAGAGTGAAGCCTGAGAGATGAATCTTCTCATCCATGTTGAAAACACATAATTGAAGGTTATGATCAGTAGTGCTTGGAGCTTTATCTGCTCCATGTACTATTAGTTACAGTAAAAAAAAGAAAAAAAAAAGCTAAATGTTTGCTTTCACAGCCATAAAGCACTTAGCAAGTGCTGTCAGAAAGGCAGTGCAACACACTTCCTTACGTTTACACTGAACTTGCTATCTAGGCCTCTCCAATTTTTTTGCAGAATGTACAGATTTTTGCCTCATTTGTTTGGTCTGTTCCTTGTAAAATCCATGGTTATCAGAAAAATCATGGAGAACTGAAGTCACTGAATAGTGACAAACATTTGAATTTCAGAGTTCGTATCCATCAGAGAAAATGCAGGTGAACAAACATCTTGTTATTCTAGCTACTTTCTTAGTTTGTAAGAGGAAGAGACACTTTACCAGTATGGACAGCAGGCAGAACCAACTCTTTTATTCTGCCACTCTCATTTACTGGTCAGTACTGGGTAGATTTGACTGCCTTGCTCAAGACCTGACCATAGCAACTTAAGCAGGGGGTGCTTAACATTTGTTAAGATCGGGTCTTGCACCACCCTAGCACTTAACTGATTTATCTTTCTCTAAATATCAAAGCATAATGACCAGTCTCCATGCACGATATATCTGTTACATGCATTTATTTAGTCAAATAAATCTACTTTAAAGATATGTCCCTTAGTAGCTGACTCCAAAGTGAATTCAAATTTGTTATGATTTAAAAATAAAAGTTGATTTTATATTGGAGGGAATCATGAAGGTATAACAGTACCGATATGGTATTAAGCAACTACTCTGACACAGTGTTTTATCATGAAGACATGCAGCTCTGTGTAGGGCTGACCCCCACAACAATGTTGAATTTCAACGAGGTAGTCTGGGGAAGAAGCATATGGCATACCTCTCAAGTTTACAGTTTTTCGCAGAATGTTCAGATTTTTGCCTCATATTTGTGGCCCATTTTTCATAAAATTATGGTTTTCTGGCAAATTAGAGGCAATTCATTAAAGACTGAAGTCAGAAAATAAAGACAGATATTTGAGTTTCAGACCGTACCTTTCAGAAAATTATGCTAATGTAAAACCTGTTATTCTATCACCTTTCTAAGTTGGTAAGAGCAATATTTACAAATTGTCCCTATTTTTGGGCTTTTGTCCCACTTTTACTTATGGCTTTGTCCAGATTTCTTGCTCTAAGAGGTTAAGAGGAATGGCATATGCTAATTAGCCAGATGTTTTCTCCCTCCCCCCCCCGAACCATCTCCAGGAATGCATATACATGTTAAATGATTCAAAACGTCACTCAGCTGTGTAAATCTGTACAGCCAACCCCACCACATTGCAGTATTAAACATGGACAAATGGCCATGTTCAGATAGCTACCATTACCATGGTACAGGGATCAGGGGTGGGGGAAATCACTAGACACCAGGGATATATTTAATTTTAACTTAAGTGCCTTAACAGTGTTGGAATCAGTATGGGGATCAGTGGGTGGGGGAAATCACTAGACACCAGGGATAAATCAAAATTATTAAAATGCTATAATGGCACAGGCAACACTACAGGTACAGGGGTTGGTAGGGAGAACACTAGACAGCATGGATTCTACAAGTGTGCCATAACAGCACATAAACTATTATGGTGCTTGGGAGTGAGGGACACACTAGGCACCAGGGCAACTACAAGTGTGCTAAAATGGCACTTAAACTAATATGGTGATTGGGGAGCGGGGGAAACCATGGGAGGGAAGACAAGTCAGGGGGACAGATCGGGGGACTGTGCTGTGTGTGTGTGTCTGTATGGGGAATGCTAATTCCTACACAAACAGTAATTTGCTATACCAACATGCAGATCAGCAATAATCTACACATCACAGCAGTAACTACAATTCAGAGACATGTAAATTAGCCAATAATACATTATTGTGGGAGCTGGACATTTAAGCTCAAGCCATATGGCTTGCACTAGGCCTTTTAGTGAATTGTCAGGCTTGTTATTACTTTTCATAACATTAGATTTCAGAAATAATCCTCTGCGGTGGAACCCTAATGTAAACAGACTATATAATAAAAGAAAAGAAAATCATTGCACTCGATAATATATTTCTCTCTTAAAATGACAAAAACATTTTTGCTAATCTGTACAAGGAACTCTGGACCCTGGTCATATTAACCAAAGCTAAATATGAGGTAAAAATAGTCACCAAGGTGAAGAATAACCACAAAGCCTTCATTAGCAATTTGAGAAACCTAATAAACATGTCCAGCCCTGTGAAGATCTTATACTAAATTATATCACATACTTGGACCCAGATGGCATTGCCAATTAACTAGCAAAAAATTTAGCTCAGTCTTCATCCCACCTCTCCTCTTCAGTATTCTCATATCACATATCTGTATTTACATACCCCCAAATCTCCCAAGAACAAGTTATGAATATGCCATCTAAGGCCAAGATCACTACTTCTGTGGGGTCAGACAACATACCAGGCTGCTTACTGGTCAGCCTGAAACATGACTTGTAAAATCCTTTACAGAGGTTATTCAATATCAGCCTCAAAACAGGCTTTGTGCCAGATCACTAGAGGACAGCAACAGTCATTCCCTTCACAGAGGTAGAGTTTTGATGGACCTGGATAATTATAGACTCATAAGCCTGACCAGTCTCATCTGTAAGACTATGGAATGGATCATTATGGAATTAATAAAGAAGGATATAAGAAACCTAAAACTCTTGGCCCAAGACAGTTTGGATTTATCAAGGGCAGATCCTGCCCACTTAACCTGTTACTGTAGCAATGGATGAGGGAAAATCAGTACACACCCCATATATATTCCTTATCAACATCATCCCATACTCGGGTAGCACAGATAAACTCTCCAGGGTAAATGTAAATCCCCCTATAACTCCTTGGATAGCAAACTGGCTCACAAATAGAACCCATGAAATAAGAGTGGGTGGCTCTACCTCCTACAAAAGACCTGTTACTAGCCATGTATCCCAGGGTTCAGTCTTTGTGTCAGTCCTCCAGTTCTTGGAGGTTAAAGCTAATGTTAAGGATTTGTGGCTGACGAAGTCTGCAGATGACTACAAACTTGGTGCTATCATAAAATCCCTAGAGGACACCATGATTCTCCAAGTGGGACTGTCGTAAAACGGCTGATGTCAAAATCATAGACTAAACCTAAATGTCAAGAAATGTATAATTATATCCATCAGTAAGCATGTATCCCTCAGTAAGCATGACTCCCCTTATAAATATCATTTTGACAACACACTCCTGAAATTTGATCCTGTAGTCAAGGATCTGGAAACAACAAGCTCTCCTTTAATCACCACATATCCAGTACTATAAGGAAGTAATTTTTCATCACACAGCTTATATCTAAAGATATGGTGTCCAGGTCCTGGGATGTAATCATTCCACTATATGTGGCACTCAAAAGGATGATTACTGAGTATAATGCTAAGTTTGGTATGTACTTCTACAAGCACTTGTCACAACTGGAATAACCACAACACTTCTTCACTAAGAAAATCAAGGGCCTAAATCATAAAAACTATGCAGACCATCTCAAAGCCTTTTCCCTCTTCTCAGTATCATACAGGCTACTAAAGGCAATGTACAGAGATTCAACAGACCCATTCAAGTCAGACCTATCACACATTTGCAAGTAAATGGATGAAAGTCAATTTAGCTGAAAGATAATTTGGTTGAAGTTCGATTTCACTGAATGTGGCATAGCTGTATATAGTTCTTTAATAGAGAAGTAGGAAGATGTAGAAGTGTATGGGGAAGTTTTAGCAGGTCTTTGTGGTTACCTATACATAATATCTGCTTATGTGGTTTATGATACACACTGAGCAGAGTGGAGGAGGGGCATTGACTACAACTCTGATCTGAGATATATAACTAATAATAGCACAACATTGCGAGTCCACAGAAACGATTTATTCACACAAGAAATACAGGTTAAGTGCTTTCATCAAATAGTATGACTTCATCAGAACAAGTAGTTTGAAAATCTTGAAACTTAAATAATACCCAGTTTAAATTCATTGGTTGAAAAACTAACCAATCATATTTAAAACATACCAAGTCTCATAAATAATAAAATGCAAATGTTGAATAATTAATTGATTCATCAAGTACTTAAATCTTAAAAAATACATATATACTGTATAGTGTACCTGTGAAAAATCAAAGTGTAAAAATGTAAAAATGTAAGTATTACATATTTAAACTACTTCCATATAATCAAAATAAAATAAAAATTAAAAATTACTTCACTGGCCAACAGGCCAGTGGATTATACTAACTGCCTTCTCTTTCAATATAGGCATAATAGAAGGATGTTCATTAATACCCAGCGGATGATCAGCAGCTAGTCTAAGTTGCCACATCAATTCTTTTTTATGCAACTTGTTTTGCCAATCACCACCCCTCACATCCACTGTAACGAAATCCAGGATTCCAAACTTGAAACAACTGAAATTCCTACACAAAATACTCTGTTTGTACAAAGCGTTAGTATTTTTTCCACTCTTCATGTCATAAAGATGCTCATATATCCTGTTCTTCAGCATCCTTTCTATCTTTCCAACATAAAATGAAGAGCAAGAATTACACTTAGCAAGATATACTAATTTACTAGAACGACAGTTACCATTTTTCAAAAAGATGTGACTTCTATTGGAATTGTTAATAATCATGTCAGGTTCAAGCATTATATATGAACAATAATGACATCTACCACAAGGCTTGCTACCATATGAATTTCTCTGCTTTTCATTAGAAATTCTAGTAACTTCCACCAAAGATTTAATATTGCTACCTACTTTGGTGGAAAAAATAGGTTTGTCACCAAGAGTCCGAATTATTTCAGGATTGGTTCTAAAAATGTTCCAATTCTTTACCAAAGTTGTTTTCACTTGGGAATACAGGGGACTAAACTGTACTACATATGCCTGTTGAAAATTAGTAGTATTCCTGGTGTTACCATAATTCACTATATCACCAGGTTTATGATCACTACAACCCAATAAGGGTTTGTAAAAGGTACCCCATTTGTTAGCAACTTCTTCAAGTACTGGGTCAATAAAATGACCCGGGTAACCTCTCTCAAGAAACATAGTCCTTAAATTCTGGAATTCCAGTATCACATCTTCCTTTGTGGTGGTCATTCTAGCTATTCTTAATGCCTGGCCCTTTACAATACTTCTTTTTTGATGAATAGGGTGGTGACTAGTATAATGTAAATATGCATTGCAAAAAGTGTTTTTCCGGTAGATATTTGAGTGAAAACTATTTTGTTTTTTAAAAATCTGTACATCAAGAAAATTAATTTCCTGTTGATTGTATTGAAAAGTAAATTTTAAATAACTTGTAGTCTGATTTATGTATTCCAAAAACTCTAAGATTCCTGCTACATCTCCTTTCCACACAATAAAAATATCATCCAAAAATCTACCGTAATATGCAATGCATGGAAGAAATTCCATATTAGATTGAAAAATATATTAGTGCAAGACAATGTACCCAACACTTTAGTCATAGGTGACTCTATAGTCAGGTACACTGATGTCCCACTCACCAGGCTGAACAAGAAGAAAATTACAGTCAGCTGCCTGTTGGGTGCCAGGATCCGCCACATAATGCATTCACTCAAGTCTCTCCACAAAAAGTACAAATACGACTCTGTCATTGTCCATGCTGGAGTGAAAGACTTGAGATGTACCTCCCCGGACTACATGAAAAGCAACATGGAAGAGCTCTCAGATCATGTGGCCCCGGGCAGGTATGACCCTAGCCCTGAGTAGCATCCTGCCTTCGCCCAGAATGATACCAAATATAAGGACAAAATGATTGACTTCAACAATTGGCTAAGCTTCTGGTGTCATTCAAAGGGGATCCAGCATCTGTCTGCCTGGGAAGACATGATCGACAAACCACAATGCTTTGCCAGAGATGGTCTGCACCTGTCACCCCTGGGATTCAATTTACTGGCTAAAGCTCTTGCTATCCCTATAGTGCCTTTTTTAGACAAGGTTCAAAGGACAATACCACCACCGTATCAGATGCAAACATGCAAAATTTGAAGGTAATGCTACTCAATGCTAGAAGTCTAAACCTTAAAATGCACTCTCTCGAGACACTCCTAAAAATGGAGGACATTGATATCTGTGCAGTAGCTGAGACCTGGTTCAAGGCTCCAGAGAGCACCCCTGCAATACCAGGCTACAACTCTTACCACACCTTTTGGCCACCGAACCAAGACTAAAACATTAAAGGTGGAGGAATGCCCATATTCACCAAGGATATTCACACCTCCAGGCTAGTTGCCCAACACAATGCATCTGAAATTCTCCAGGTGCAACTAACAGTAGGTAAGACTGCAATCTAAATTGTAGCTTGCTACAGATCCCCCACCATGCCCCAAGATTCTCACTACACCTTTCTAAACATATTGGAAAATATTAAGATACAACCAAACACCCTAATACTGGGTGATTTCAACTACCCTGCCATTAACTGGGAAAACTACTCAGGTACCAACACCTTTTCCCAACGGTTCCAATGCCCTGGATCAACTAATCTATTGTCCCACCAGGGGCTCTATCCTAGACCTGGTCATTACCAACATGGGAGATAGATGCGCCACACCAGTGGTCACCCCCTCATTGGTCAAGTCTGACCATAAGCAAATCACCCTTGACATCCACATCCCACTCCCCAGTAAGGAAACCTCCGTAAAAAACTTCTCCAAAGCCAACTTCATGCTACTCAAGTCAGAAGTGACAAACTTCATGACACCCATGCAGATGGGATCTGAACATTCGACTACTGAATCCTACACTAAGGAACTGTACGAGCACATCCACTCATGCATGAATTGTGCCAACCCAAATAGAACCAAGATGCTCTCCTCCAAAAAAAGGAAGCCAATCTGGTGGTCCCCTGCCATAAACAAACTATACAACAGAAGGAAGAAACTGTTGCAGAAAAGAGAAAAATCCCAGGATGCAAAAAACTCCCTTACCAGCCTCAGTAAGAAGCTGAGGTCCCTCATAAAATCCTCAAAAGCTAGTTACAAAAATAAAACTGAATCACTGAAGCCTCCAGGTAGACCTATAGTTTCAGGTCAAGGATCACTAACAGAACCACTTTCAGAATTTTTGACTTTACATCTTAAGTCGCTATTAACATTAGTTAGATCTAGGCTAAAAGATACTACAGAGTTTTTACAAATTATCTCGGATTCCCAATTGGAGCCCAGTTGGTTGATGTGTACACCTGACGTTAAGTCATTATATACTAACATCCCACACTGGGCTGGGTTGCAGGCAGTAGAATATTGGTTGCAAAGAAGTAATCTTTATCCACCTGGTTTGAATACCTTAATTATTTGTATGGTGGAGCATGTATTAACTAAAAATGTGTTTTATTTTCACCAACAATGCTACCTGCAGGTTAAAGGTACAGCCATGGGGGCCTCTTTTGCCCCTATATATGCCGACCTCTTTATGGGATATTTAGAAGAATATCTTATTTATGATAAAACTCATAATATATATATATATATATATATATATATATATATATATATATATAGAGAGAGAGAGAGAGAGAGAGGAACTGGATATATGGCGAAGGTACCTAGATGACTGTTGGTTCATTTGGAGATGTGATCAGGAATATTTGTTAGAATTTGTTCAGTATCTTAATGACAATGTTTGGGGGATTGAATTTACTCTTAATGTACAATACCATCAAATTCAATACTTGGATGTCTGTGTGAATAGAAACTGTGACCACACTTTAGACTCAAAAATTTTTAGAAAATATCTGCAGTATAATATGCTATTGGATGCCAGTAGTTTGCATCCTAAACATATTTTTAAAAACATCCCCAAGTCCCAATTTTTAAGAATTAAAAGTATATGCTTCAATAGGGACAATTATGAATTTTTTCAGCAGGATCTTAGGAAGAGATTTGTAGTTTCAGCCTCCAAGTGGGTTCAACAGTTCAATCGTGAGGACTTATTGCAATATAGGGAGAAAAATATCTCTGTGGTTACACCAATTAGATTTATTACAACCTTTGGAAGAAATATTAATGTTATCAAAAGAGTGATCAATAATAATTGTAACATTTTGATGACTAACCCAAAGCTTGTTGATATTCTGCCACAGGAATGTTTGTTTTCTTATAGGAGAGGTCGTACATTGGGCTCCTATATGAATTGGTACAAGAAAGGTAGAAATCTAAATGGTTGAGGGATACAACGTACATTGTCAGGAGTCGAACTAAGGTGCTGTTTCCCTTGTGGTCACTGCTCTTTTTGTGTTCATATCAAGAAGTCGAAGGAATTTTCTAGTAAAAATGTTCGAAACATTTTTAATATTAGATGTTTTGGTACATGTGGAACCAGTTGGGTTATCTGTTTGGTGACCTGTTCTTGTCTAGCTTTTTACATAGGCCAAACATCTAGACCATTTATATAAACATACCTTGATTCATACGAAGGCCAAATTTTATTTTCAGATTATTGATGTTATCAGGGGGGATTATAATGATAAATCTGGTTGCCATGATTTGTTGAATCACAAAGAAAAGGCATGGATTATTAGACTTGGTGGATTGTTTTATCCAGGCTTAAATGAACATTTATAAGTTTTTTGTATAAACTTTGTAAACCTTTCATTATAAGCATGTGGTCCTATACACTGGATGATTGTGTTTCCCTGGGTAATCTTTATACATGTAAAAACGGGGTGTATTTATTAGCCCAATTTAAATTGTAACATACAACTTTAAATGGTCTCTCATCAATTTGTATAGCTAGTTAGCTTTCTGGCTATATATAGTCAGTTAATTGAATGTTTTGGTATCACTGAAGAAGGCTATATGCCGAAACTGGTATGATTTTGTATTCACACTTTTCGCTGTTAAAAAATAATTAAAGTGTGTTCTATGGTGCTGGCTATTGTTTTTTGGATATTATTGAAGTTTCTTTTGGCCATTGCACCAGCCCTGCGTGCGAGGTTTTGTTGTGGTGTTACAAAAATAAAATTGCCATAATATTCCAAAGACAACTACAAGGCATTCTATAGTTATGTCAAGAATCTAAATGGTAATGCTCAATTCTGCCCTGAACTACAACAGAATAGCATTAAATATACTGATCCCAAGGATATTGCCAATATCCTGGCAGATCGATTTAGTGCCAACTTCACCCCCCTCTCACCCCCTAAAGGGCCCATCTCAATACCAAAAGATTGCCAAATTCCGGTAATCACGGCCACACAGGTAGAAACCGTACTCTCCAAAGCTAAGAGTGAAGCATCCATGGGACTAGATGACATCCCGGGCTGTGTACTACATGAACTACAAAATGAACTGGCACCTCATCTAAGTTTCATGTTTAATCATAGCCTCACCTCAGGCTTCGTGCCCACTGAGTGACGCATAGCTACAGTTATCCAACTTCACAAGGGGGGATCCACCTTGGATCCCAGGAACTACCATCCCAACAGTCCGATGGGACTGATCTGCAAGGGCATGGAACACATTAAAATGGAACTTATAAACAAAGACATTGGCAACCTTCAAACACTGGACCCCACCCAGTTTGGGTTCGTGAAGGGCCGATCTTGTCTTCTGAACCTGATTGACTTCTTTGAATCCATCTCCAGAGCTGTGGACAAGGGTAAGGCAGTCCACACAGCCTATCTGGACCTTGCCAAGGTCTTCAACACCATCCCCCACTCTGGAATCATAGATAAATTTACTAAGCTGGGCATAAATCCCTACGTCACTCGATGGGTTGCCAACTGGCTTACTGACAGAACCCAGACTGTAAACGTAGCCGACGCCAAATCCAGCTCCAGATAAGTGACAAGTGAAGTACCTCAGGGTTCAGTCCTGGGACCGCTCTTGTTTGGCATCTACTTCTCTGAAGTACAGGCCAACACTAAGGGACTCTGGCTAAGAAAGTTTGCAGATGATTGCAAACTGGGAGCCATTATTGAATCCCTAAATGATGTGGATATTCTACAAAAGGGCCTTACAGAAACAGATGCTTGGTGCCAGAGCCATGGGCTCAAGCTTAATGCCAAGAAATGTATAGTTATTCCCTTTGGGACAAACCATGTACCCATGAATTACCACATAGATGGCAGTACACTAAACACCAAAAGTGTGATGAGAGCCTTAGGGACTCAGGTGGACAGTGGTCTCACCTTCAATAACCACATCACCACAACAGTCAGGAAATCCTTCTATGTGGCACTCCTCATCACTAAGGGCTTTTCATCCAGAAAAAAGGAGGTTGTCCCACTGTACTCACCCCTAATTAGACCCATTATAGAATACAATGCCCCATTTGGTATGTACCTCACAAGACATCTGCAACAGCTGGAAAGGCCACAGAAATACCTCACTAAAAGAATCACAGGCCTAAAGCAGATGCCCTATGCTGACCGTCTAAAAAAACTCCAGCTATACTCTGTGGCATATCGTCTACTCAGAGGCGATCTCTGCTTAACATACAAGGCCATGTCAAACCCTGAGCTGCTGGACATGCTCCACTTAAAGAAATCCCAATCCCTCAGAGTAACATGCTCCAGGGATCTAAACCTTGTCATCACAATGAACAAAACATCCTGGAGGGATAGGTTCCTGACCCAGAGACTCCCCATACTCTAGAATAGACTACCCATACATGTCAAGCAGAGTGCCTCCTTGGCCCTCTTCAAAAGGAACTTTGACGATTGGATGGGAGGTAGGAAATTCACCCCAGGGATCATGTCAGTCACCCTGCTAGACAGGGGTCCAGGGAAGTAAATATTGTCGGAAGAAATATCCAGAGAATTGTTATGGCTAGGCTTGTATAGGCCCTAGGGCCAATAGCCTAGTACCAACCTATGAACCTATATGCATCCTGATAGTGATTCCCAGTGTAAGGTATTTTCACTTTTCTACACTATTGTGCGACTGTGGAGTTTAATGGGGGGGAGGGTTAAAAGTATTTCCTTGGTGATTTTAATATCTTGTTTCACTTATTTTGTATTAGATTAAATTGTGTTTCAGTGAAACTGACTCTTAACCATTTTGAGCTGTATTTAGACAAAACTGTAATTCAACCAACTGACCTATAATTTTATGTGTGTGTATGTGTGTGTGTGTGTGTGTGTGTGTGTATACATACACACACACACACACACACACACACACACACACACACACACACACACACATGTAGCCAATAATATATGTATATATAAACATATGAATCCCTCCAATAATGTACTTCTATATTAAGAAAATATTTTGTTAAAGATACAAACCATTGTCTTTAATCTTTCCAAAATATTTTCTAAGTCCTACAAATATTCCTCTGGTACAGCCTTGGCAAAGCATATCAATCAGATACATGGGAATATATGTCTGTTCTTGTAAAACACTTTTTAATAATCATTTGAAGTAAAGCAGGTACAGACTGAACTCAGAAAGGTCAGTATTTTTCCTCTTTATCACCTGTTGTGCTCCTGTATTTCTTAAACTGATCATCCAAAACCATGGCTGAGATCTCATCTTGGAAACTACTGAACCCATACTAACAATCCTATAAGGTTTTTCACAAAAACCCTATAAGGTGCTGTTTCATAGAAACTACTTAGATAATGGTTAATTTATAATTGCCACACACCCCAGTAGTTCTAGCAAGTTTCAATAAGGACACATCAGGAGTAGCCCTTTCAGAATATTTCATAGAAGTTAAGATTTTTTTCTTTCAACATCTTGTTTTTTTTTTCTTTGTTTCATTTCTACCTGAACACACATTACATAAGGAACTAAACAAGGTCTGGGAACCTATGTTTGACATCAATATTCTTCAACTGCTATCAAAGGAAATATTTCCTCTTTTATTCTAAAAGTAACATTCACATCATCAATTCTCTGCATCGTGGGATCATAGGATAGTACTAGGCTAACTACCCTTGTCAGTCATTTTAAGCCTAGCCAGATAAACCATTTGGAGCTTAAAAGTAATCTATCCTACCCCATTTGGTATATAGTGTAAACTTATCTAATCTCAAATTTATGTTTACATATTATCTGGTGAAAATTCCTAAGATCCCATCCCAATATTGTGTCAGAGGGTGCCTTGTCTGTGAAACACAGGCCACCTCTTAGCAGACTGTATGAGACTGAGTAAAGTGTTAAGCCTTTGAGTAAGTCTGTGTAAGGCATATGTATTCTTTTCATAAGGTATCTCTATGGGCATTCCAGTTATTGCATGTGTCTAGCTAGATACATGCCAAAAGGGACATTATACTCAAGACTTTTCTAACAAGGGCTGAGTAGAGGGGAACATTGACATCCCTGGACCTAGAAGCAATCCCCTTGTTTATAAGTTGTACAATACAGAAGGACTTCCTTACCAGAGTAGATTCATATTGGTCAAAAATCAAATCACTGTCCATATAGGTTCTCAGATCCTGAATAACTGAGTCAGCTCTTATAGGTGCATTATACTGCGGTGGTGGTGCTGCGGTAGCGTTGTCGCCTCACAGATAGACGTTGTCCTGTTCGATTCACAGCTAGAGCATCTTCTGTGTGGAGACATGTGTGAATGGGCGTACCTTCGTTGAAGGTTGTGCATCAGAGCTGGCAACTCGGCACGTAAAAATCTACTGCCAATCATTAGCGGACCGGTGTTCCACTGTGGCAACTCCTAACCGGGAAAAAGCTGAAAGAGATAACATTAATGTGATAATCACCCAGGGTCTTTCCAACTGATACCATAATACACCTTTTGGCATTTAACTTTAGTCAGTGATTCTGGTACCATTTTTTGTTTGGGACAAGCCTTCCTGCAGGATGTCTGAGTCTTTTCGGGGACTTGATAACTACCCATAGCTTGGAGTCATTTACAGACTTAGTCAGCCAGATCCCTTTGGCATTGGTCTGCACTTTCGAGAAGTATATGCTAAACATGAAATGTTTGAGCATAAAACTCCGGGGGACTCCACTGGTGACTGGTCTTTTAATGGAGATATCTTCTCCTATTTTGATCTCTATTTTGATCTCATATATACTATCTGTGAGATAGTTAGCAATCCAGTAGGTGATATAGGGGTTTATTTTAAGTTTATATATTTTTTCTACTATTACTGTATGGAAAGCTTTGACTAGGCTGAGGCAAGCAGTGTGTTTTACCTTCATCCATAGCTTTAGTAATCATTTCAAAAAAGTCTAACAGGTTTAGAAAGCATGACCTGCCTTTGACAAAACCAAATTGAGATGAATATGGTATTTGGAGGATTCCATTATCATTATTGATTAGTTGTATGGTACATCTTTCCATGCCTTTGCAAATCAGGCTGGTCAGGCTTATAGGTCTGTAGAACTCTGGGTCTGTGGAGGGTCCTCCCGTATGCAGTGGAATAATTGTTGTTCTCCATTGTGCTGGTACAAAACCCATATGGAGGCAGAGGTAGAACAATGTAGTTAGAGATGTAGCTAGGTCATGCTTTATGGTATTCAGGATGCATCATGGGATATTGTCAAGACCAAGTGATGCAATATTTGTTTGCTTCTGATACTACTTTTAGGACTTGGTCCTGTGTGATGGTTAGGGTAAGTTAATGTCAGGTATTACTTGTGAGATAGACGGGGGAGACAGACAGACAGAGAGAGAAGTAAAGTTTGAGCTGAATTAATCAGCTAGCAGGGTGGCTACATCTTCAGTATCAGTGTAGGTAACATCATTAACAAAAAGCTCAGCACATTGCTGTGTAGAATCCCTGAGATTGAAAACATAGCTAAAAAAGGACTTGTAGTAGCCCTTTGCTTGAATGGCTATTTTGCCTCATACTTAGCTTAATTTAATTAAGATTTAATTAGGCACCTGATTTCCTTGTTTAGATTAATAATGAAGGCCCTACCCTTCCGGGTGTTACTCTTCTTACTTTTAGCCAAAATTCTCTTCCTCTTATTGTGCAGCTTGTTGATGTCATAGTCCTACCAGAGGAGTTTGTTTTATCATTTGTCCTGCATTTATTCTAGAGGGTACAGCGACATCTATGCTTTACCAGCATACTTGTGGTGGTGGATCATTCTACCATTTTGATAAGTAGCAAGTCTAGAATGTTTAGGCCCCTTGTGGGGTTGCCAACTATCTGCTCCAAGACATTTGAGTTAACGAAGTCCAGGAACCTTTGGGTGAGTGTGTTTGTACCTGTATAATTTACCCAGTCTATGGATGGGTAGGTGTTTGGTTGTATTTTGAGTGACTCAAGTAGATCCAAGTAGGAAGTGTGAATATCATGGTTCATGGAGGGGGATCTGTAACTGATAAGTTGAAGAAGGGTCTTTCCTATAGTGTTTGTACAGGGAGTAACTCTAGGGAATCATTCTGTTTAACCAGTCTGGAGGTGTATTTGTCTTTGATGAATATTTATACTCTCGTCCTTTAGTTTTCACTAGTTCAATTTGTGGTCTGAACGTGTGGAAAGCATTGTATACCTGTATGGCCAGGGTGCTCTCCATGATCTTGAACCTTGAACTGCACAGATGTCTGCATCTTCCAAGGTGAGGAGTGCTTCCAGTGAATGTGGTTTCAGATTTAGACTCCTAGTGTTTAGCTGTATAACCTTAACGTTGTTTTTATAGGATATTTTTATGTCGGGAATTTTGTTTTTGTGACATTGCCCGAAAAAGGCACTATGGAGGAATCAAGAGCCTTAGCCAGTAGCCAAAAGACCAGAGGTGACAGGTGGACACCATCACTGGCAAAGCATTGTAGTCTGTCAGCCATATCATCCCAGGCTGACAGGTACTGAATCCCCTTAGAATGACACCAGAAATTAAGCCAGTTGTTGAAGTCAATCATTTTTTGTCTGTATTGAGGCATCATCCTAGGTGAAGGTAGAATGCTGCTTAAGGCTAGGGACATACCTGCCTTGGGACACATAATCAGAGAGCTCAGTCATGTCTCTCTTCATATAGTCCAGTGAGATATGTCAAAAGTCATTTAGACGGACATGGACTATGACAGAGTCACAACAGTGCCTGTTGTTGGGAGACCTGAGTGCATATGTAAAGTGGTGGATCCTGGCACCTGCCAGACAACTAACTGTGACCTTTTCCTTATCCAACCTGGTGAGTGGGACATCTGTGTGTCTCACAGTGGAATCACCTATGACTAAAACATTTGATTTTGTTTTGGCTTGGGGGCATGTTTTGGTGAGACACTGGTGTGGGCATTTGTATGTGTATTTTGATTTGTTGGTAATGTATTAAGTGAAGTGTGTTTATGTTTGGGAGGTCTCTGATCTTTAGGTAAGCTTTTAGTGAGAACCTCTGCAGTTGTAGGTTTAGGTGTTGTACACATGGATGGTGCAGGAGGTGAACTGTGTGAGTTGACAACCTGCTTAGTATCTGATATACTGATCTGTGAGTGAAAGAGCCTAGATTCTAGATTCTTAATATAGATGCATCTCTCCCATATTGAATCTGTGTGAATTAGGAGAAGTGGGTTGTCATTGTACATAAGGCAATTGCTACATTGCCTCAGAATGCCCATGCCAATCAGGTTGGCTGGGGGAATGGTGGAAATTGTCCATTCATGATGCTAGGTGAAGTACTGCTGTCAGTAACAGGGAGGGGACTAGAAGGACCAGGTATGGCTAAGGAACAAGAGCAAGTTCTAAACTGTTTGGGGCTAAATGGGTAAGACTTGGGGAGGAACCTCAGAGGTTCAACTTAGTGTTTAACTGGGCAGTGAAGCACAATAGCGAGAAACCTCCGTTGGAGCACAAGCAGCTCACTAAGCGAAAATTATCCTTCTAAGAGTGTTGTAAATCTTCTGCAGGCTGTGTGCCCTTACAGCTATTTATACCCACTTTCTGCTGTTAAGGACTAAATAAAATGTTCAAAAAATTGCCTTTTTCTGACTGCAATCATAGACCTTCTGTTTTTGCTCATAGAATGTGCTTTGATACTGCTGTTATTTACTTCATTCCTGCATATAAAATTAGATAGTCGTCATTAGCCAATTTAAGATGCACTTAGTGAACGTATCTGTTTTCTAAAATAAATGCTACTTTTCCCTCCTTCAAGTTATCATCAGTTATAGATTCCCTTCCGTGAACCATGATATCCACACTTCCTACTTGGAACTGCTTGAGTCACCAAAATACAACTAAACACCTACCTGTTCATAGATTGGGTAAATTATACATGTACAAATACACTCACCCAAAGGTTCTTGGACTTTGTTAACTGAAATGTCTAGGAGCAGATAGCTGGCACCCCTACAAGGGGCCCAAACATTCTAGACTTGGCACTCATCAAAATGGTAGAACGATGCACCACCACAAGTATGCTGCCCTTCCTGGTGAAGCCTGATCATAAATCAGTCTTTTTCGAATTAACAGTAGCATCAGACCTCCCCTCAGGAGGTATTAGGCTTAAAAACTTCTCCAAAGCCAACTCTTACAAGAAGGCATTCATAGCTTCCAAGCTCCTGTCCCCACTGATGGTAAGGACACCTATACTGGGATATACACCAATGCATTGTATAAACATCTATACAATTGTATTGACTCAGCCATTCCTGATAGAACCAAAGCAAGATCTTCAAGGAAAAAAAAAAAACAAGCCAGCCTGGGGGACATCTGACATAAACAGGTTATATAATAAGAGTAAGAAATTGATGTCTAAAAGCAAGAAGGAATGGTCTCAGAACTGGAAGCACACCAAGCAAATAAGACATCGTTTAAAGTCCTCTAAAGCTTACTATGAATCTAGATTAGCATTCCTGGCAAAGGATAACCATAAGACCTTCTTTAGCTACATCTGAAACCTTAAAGGAAAAGCTCAGATTTGCACTGAAATGATAGTGAATGGTACCACATATACTGAACCAATGGAAATAGCCAACATGGTAGCGGACAGGTTCAGTGAAAACTTCTCCCCCCTGTCCCCGCCACATATACCCAAAAACTTTCCTACCACCTAGTGCATTCACCGACCCTGGGAACTACAGACCCATTAGACCAACCAGCCTTATCTACAAGGCCATGGAGAGAATCTTCATGGGCCTTATCAACAAGGATATAGGAGACCTTTAAACACTTGACCCAACCCAGTTTGGTTTTGTTAAAGGGAGAATCTACCTGTTGAACCTGGTGGACTTCTTCAAGACTGTCACCAAAGCCCTGAACGAAGGCAAATCTGTGCATACTGCTTACCTAGACTTGGCCAAGGCCTTTGATACAATCCACCACTCAGGCATCATTGAAGCTGGGGGTCAAACCATATACCATCAAATATGTTGAAAACTGGCTCAACGACAGAACACACACTTAAAATAAGGGATTCCACCTCTACCAGCAGCCCTGTTACCAGGGATCGGTGCTGGGGCCCTTATTGTTTGGAATCTACTTCTCAGAAGTACAGGCAAAAAATTTGTGGGTGACAAAGTTTGCTGATGACTGTAAACTGGGAGCAGTCATTGAGTCACCAAATGATGTCAACATTCTACAAGGAGTTACACAAACCAATGATTGGTGCCAAAGTCATGGTCTTAAACTCACTACAAAAAAATGCATTATCTTCCGTTTTAATTTCTCCAAATCTTTTGGGTTTCTAATACTGAGACGGGAATGGACCCCATTCCTAAGTCAAAGTATGATTAAAGTTCATGAAATTAGTATTGTTTCACTCTTTGATGTCAGCCAAAAGTGCTCTTTGCAGCACCCCCAATGTGCCCAGTAATGACTCCTTCTGTAATTTGTATGGAATTACGTGTATTGGTAGCGTATCTAAATATGATTGTAGACTCTTTTTTTATAAGACCCGTTGCTCCTACTACTATCGGAACTATCTGGGTTTCCTTATTCTACATTGCTCTAATTTCTGCTTGCAAATCCTGATATTCTATGACTTTGTGTCTCTCTGTATGCAGGACACTGTAGTCACTGGGTGTGGAGATTTCAATGATCAATGCTACTTTTGTCTTCTTTTTCTGGACCACTATATCCAGTCTTCTAGCGTCTATCTTTTGAACTGTTGGTAATGGATGATCCCATGTGATGTAGACTTCAACATTTTCTATGATGCTTTGTGGCTCATGTTTCCAGTGTTTTTCAGCCACTTCAAAACCATAATGTTTGCATAATCCCCAAGTGCAGCAGTCTTGCCACATTATTATGCCTTTCAGTATACAGTCCTTCTGCCATTAGTATGTCACAACCAGCAGCTAGGTGTGTAACAGTTTCCAACTCTGTTTTACAAAACCTACATTTGTCTGTTACTCCCACATGTTCAATGGACTTTGTAAACCAACATGTACATAGCCCAGTATCTTGTGCCACCAATATTAACCTTTCATCTCTTGGTTTGAATTCACCTCTCATTAACCATTCCTGCATTTGTTCCTGATCAACATGAGGTTCTTCCAGACGTTTTCTATATTTGCAACTATATTTATGCATTTCCCACATTTCTTGCCTTTTCATCGGATCCTTCACCTTATATTCTTTCCTTTGTTTTTTGGCACATTCAGTTGCTGCCTGATTTTTATCTATTTCTGGTGTGATTTCCAGTCTTGCTTGAAGCAAATATGCTTCTGCTAAGTTAAGTAGGGAAGTCATCTTAGATTTATTCTCCTCATGTTTCAAAACTTCACTACGTTTGGGACTCGTGAGGTCAGCAGATATGTGTGAAGTCCCACAATTGCAGATTTATACATGTAATCAATTTCAAGGAGGCCCATCCCTCCTTTACAATGGGGAATATATAATCTTGGTATGCACTGATCTTTATAAATCATTTGGTGAGCATGAAGCATCCTTCTTGTTTTAATATCTAATTTATCCAACACATTTTGGGGGCCAATCAATCACTCCAAAACTGTAAGTTAGGATAGGAAGAGAAAATTAATTTATAGCTTGGATTTTGTTCACAGACGTCAATGCTGTTTTCAGGATTAATTTAAGTCTGCTAAAATATTCCTTACTAACATTTACTCACATTTGATCATGTTTTATTGTTGATTCTTCATCCACTTCCCAAGTATTTATACACTCTCTCTTGCTCAAGTTCTTTTATATCACATTTTTGTCCCAAACTGATGTTTTCCTGGTGCTGAGTTTTCGTGCTTTAAAGGTTGCTTTTGCACATTTATTAAGGCCAAATGACATTCTAATATCATTCCAGATAAGAAATCCTGGGCACTCACAGCTGCAGCCAGTAAATAAAAGTCTAATAAAAAATCCAAAAGGCACATTAATAAATGTTTAATAGTAAGCACTTTCGCAGTTTTCTGACCGCTTCTTCAGACTACAATAATTTAATACCACAGTGCATTTAAATACTAATAACTGACCAATCACAATAGATTATACACTCATTAAGAAGTTAAAAACATATGCTCACATAAAATAAAACATTAAAAATACAGAATAAATTCACATTATTTCAATGTTTAAGTGCACGAGCTTTTAAAAACGGTTTCAAAGAAACTTTACTGTTTAAACCAGGTGGTTTATCTGCTTTAAAAAACATTATCCACTTCTGCTCATTTGCTTCTGTAATATTTCTCAGGTCCCCTCCCCTCAGATCATATTACTTCACCTCCGAATGCTGTACCGAAAGTGGTAGATACGTCACCCAGAGAGAGTGCAGGAGAGCACTCAGTTGAACAGAGGCAATGGCAGCCATCTACAGAGAACGCCGCAATACATACTGAGTTAGTTATCGAAAAAGATACATCAATACATGAAGATGAAATTTCAGAGTTGTGAGACCTAAAACAACTTGGATTAATTCAGGAGGGAATGGAACTTGTGTCTCTTCACAAGAGAACTGTTTTTTTGTTGAAAGACCCACTACCAATATGACAACGTTCGAGAAGTCGAGTGAGGAAAGGCAGAGTCCAGCACCTGAACAGTGTGAATGACCCAATAACCAAAGGGAAAAGCTGAAAATGCTACAAACAGATTCAATAATAAATATTTCATCATTTACATTATCTGAAGCTCATATAATGTTGTTAGCTAAAGGCTTACATTTTATACCATCACAGAAGGCAAACTTAGTAGATATACTTAAGAAATTAAAATGATTTAGTAGGAAATTAACACTACGAGCGATGTTTAAAGGGGACAATGAATGCCATGATATTTTTAAGAAATCAAGTACATTTATTCCCCTACCCCACCCTACCATTGAAACATTTTTAGAGGTCTGTGAGAATGAGATAAGGGAAGTTTTTTGTAGAGGTACTGAATCTAATTGCTATAATAAGTCACAGAGTTTCAAGCTTTGCATAAATTAAAAGGAATATCATGCATTGAAATTAAACCTGCTGATAAGGGTGGGGGTGTGATAGTTTTAGATAAAGATTTGTATTTATGACAAACGAGAGGTCTTTTAAATGATGAAAATACATATGCTTGCATCTCTAAAAATGCTGTTAAAAATATCACTGATAAAATCTCATTCCTAATTTTTGATTTTTTAATTACAGGAATAATTTCTGAATATTTATTTAAATATTTTACTGTTGAACATCCATTAGTGGTAAATATGTATGGTTTACCTAAGATACATAAACATCCCACGATACCACCAATGCGACCAATAGTTTCCAGCAGAGGCTGAACTACAGGGCCTATCTCCATATTTGTTGAAAATAACTTACACCCCTTCCTGAAAAGTTGTAACACTGTGCTAGCAGACACAAAAATATTTTTACAGAGCTTGTATCTTAAAATGATGGACATGCATGGAGACTATATGTTTGTGACTCTGGATATCGAATCACTTTTTATGGTTATACCTAACACATGGGGTATAGATAACATAAGAACATTTTTTTCTCTTTAAAGGTGTCAATTCTAATAAAATTAGATTAATATGTTCATTGTTAGACATTATTCTGGAAAACAATGTGTTTACCTCTGATGATTTTTTTTCTACAGAGGGTTGACGTGGCTATGGACACACCTTGTGCCAATAGCTACACCAACCTTGCTCTAGTACAATGGGAAACTAATGAAGTTCTCCAAAATGAAAGCTTTAGAAATTCTATAAAATGGTATGTGTGTTTTGTAGATTACATTATTTTGTTATGGAATGACACAGAAGAAAAGCTAAAGGAATTTATTTTGTATTTACATGAGACTACTGATTTTTTAAAATTGACCTATAAATATTCAAGCCATGAAATTGATTTCCTAGATGTTAAGGTAGATAAGGATGTATTACAGGGAATAAAAACTAGTCTATATAGAAAACCAATGAGGAAAAATAATTTATTACATAACAAAAGTATGCACCCTAATCATGTAAAATGAAGCGTACTAAAAGGACAAGTATATAGAGTTATGCGTTTATATAATGAGGACTCACAGTTAAAATTAGCTCTATTAAATCTTAAACATGAGTTCTTGGATAGGGGTTATAAGGAGAAAGATATAGAGAAATGTATTAATGATGCATGGTCATATAGGCAAAGTAGATGTAGACCATATTATGGTGAACACAATGTTGGAGAAGATAAGAATAATGTGAGGCCAAAGACTGGGAATCATGTTACAAGAAATTACTTGAGAATGATATTACCATACTCTAATGATGTAGGAATTTTTTGTAATATTATAAAAAGAAATTGGAATATTTTAACTACGATAGATAAGTTAAAGAATGACGTAACTAGTCAACAGAGTTTCTCTTTTATGAATAACAAATCTTTAAAAAGGCATCTTTGTTATAAGGGTAACTCTGAAAAGAAAATTATATACTCTGATATGTTAGGGACCTACCCATGTAGAGGTTGCCTAGCATGTAAACATATTTTTAGTGGTAGACAATTGATACATCAACAGTTAGACACTAAAATCAAATTTAATTTCTATGCAGATTGTACAACTAAAAACCTAATTTACTTTAGTTTTTGTACAACCTGTCTTATGTTTTATATAGGCAAAACTAATAGTACTTTAAAAGAAAGGATACTAGAGTACTTTAGAGATACTAAAAATAAGAAGTTAGAAAATGCTTTAGCAAACCATGTCATGGAAAAGGGGAATGAACATAGTTTTAAATTCTTTGTTCTAGAAATTATACATGACAACATGAGGGGAGGGGACCTGAGAAATATTACAGAGGCAAATGAGTAGAAGTGGATAATGTTTTTTAAAGCAGATAAACCACCTGATTTAAACAGTAAAGTTTCTTTGAAACTATTTTTAAAAGTTTGTGCACTTAAACATTGAAATAATGTGAAGTTATTCTGTATTTTAATATGTTTTATTTTATGTGAGCATATAGGTTTGTTTTGTTTTGTTTTTTTAATATGTTTTTAACTTCTTAATGAGTGTATGAATCGATTGTGATTGGTCAGTTCTTAGTATTTAAACGCATTGTGGTATTTAATTATTTCAGTCTGAAGAAGCGGTCAGAAGAACCGCGAAAGCACTTACTATTAAACATTTGTTATTAGTGTGCCTATTGGATTTTTTATTGAACATTTATTTACTGCCTGCAGCTGTGAGTGCCCGGGATTTCTTATCTGGAATTTCATTATTTTATTTTCTGGTCACTTTATTCATCGACAAATAGAAGATAAGTCTTTAGACTTTGTTGTTTTCTAGGATCCAAATTATAGCCATGGCCTAAGCTGTTAAGTAAACATCTTAATGGGTTAAGGGCAAGGCAGAACAGCAATGGTGACAGAGAGTCACCCTGGAATATCCCCCTTTGAATTTTTATCCCTGGGATAATAATTTGCCCTTTATCATGGTTTAATTGCAAAGTAGTCTACCATTGTTTCATGGTCACTGTAACGTAGTCGATCAGTGTAGGATGCATCTTACACATTTTTAAGTACTCTTTTATCCATGAATGTAGGATACTATCAAATGCTTTTTTGTAGTCGATCCATGCCATACTTAGTTTCTTCTCTTTTTTATAGCTCTCCACTATGACTTTCTTTAACAACAAATGATCATTTGTTCCATATGACTTTCTTTTATTGCCCTTTTGTTCTACTGCCATAATTGGGCTTTCTTCTAAATTACTATAAACTCATCAGCATTAATTCCCGTGTATAATTTATATGTCGTTGGAAGGCAAGTTATGGGTCTATAATTTTGGGGGTAACTTGTAGCTTCACTCTTAAGTAGGACCATTGTTTTACCTGTTGTTAGCCAGATTGGTGTCTGTTCGGGTTGCACATATAAATAGTTCTTACTCATGGCTAGATCTTCATGCAAATATCTTAATACTTTTAACCAAAAGTTAGGCACTGCATCTGGGCCTGGGGTTTTCCAATTAAGAGGCTTTTCTTAACTTTGTTTCAATCTCTCCGGCTGTTACTTCATCTCATTTCATAACCTGTACCTTTAAACTTCTTAGTCTTTCTTTTAATTCTTTTATCCATTTAGCATCTTTGTTGTGTTCCACAGGATCTTCATAGATATTTCTCCAAAATGCATCTATTTCTTATTTTTTTTTGCAGTCTTTCAATTCCTTTTACTTTGTTTCCCAATTCTCTATAAAACATTTTTTGGTTATCACTAAATTTCCTAGTTTGTTCTTTTCCTTTATATTTATATCTATCATGTGCTATCGCAAATAATAAATTAAAAATTTTAGCACAGGTGGAAAATTGTGCTAAAATTATTACTTTATTATTTGCGATAGCTCATGATAGATCCTGGTCTGGTCTAATACTGCTCACTGCTTTTATCACATCTACCTTTCTTAGTATTTTTGTTGATCTATTCCCTCTTCTATAGTCTTCTAACAGTGACACTTCTTGTCTTAATTGATTTATATTTTTCTATATTCGATACTTCCATGATGGTATTCAGTTTCTCCTCTTCCTTTGCCTCACTACCCTGTGCTCTTGTGGTAGAACTTTATCAGTTATTAATTTAGCTGCACAGTAACATATCCTATTTACTTATGTTATATCGCACGGATCTCTATGGACAGTCCTAATTACTGTATTTATTTGTTAAATCAGACATCTGACTTTTGGGGTTTTATTGACCTTCTGCAGTCTATTTCTTTCATTGATTTTAATATATACATCTATATCCATTAAATCAATCAACTCTTCCCTTAGTTCATTTTCTTCCAGACTGAGGGCACATCCTTTGTTTTCTACTTCCTGTGGACATTCTATAGAAAGTTCTATAGCATCTTCCTGTGGCACCTTATCTTCAATTTCATCCTGTGCCATCTGTTGCTCTGTCATATGGGAACTCACTGGCCTATCACTCCTCAACATTGACTGCATCAGAGTTTCCGCAGTCTCTTGTTCCTTCCCTTGCTGTCTAGCATTAAGTGAACGTTTAAACTGGTTTCCTGTGGAAGGCTCAAGAATATCTTGATATGGCATCTGACCAATTGCTTCCTCTTCCATTGGTTTCCCCTTAATTTGCATATCCATTGCTGTATCCTGTTTTGGTGCTTTCTGCATTAGATTTTCTACACTGAATCCTTCACTTTGCAGGTGCTCCATAACATCAATGTCTACTTCTTTAACTTCTCCATTACTGATCTCCTTTTTCTGTTTTTTCTATTTGTCTTCTTATTTTTGGTATTGTAAAGTTTTCCATATCCAGATTCCTTTCCTGTATTTCTTTTCAAATATCTTTGGTGCTGCTCTTTTTGTATTGGTTAGTTTTACTTTCTTCTTGGCATAAATATTACACCATATTAAATCTCTTTTTCTTTCCCATGTCCATATTTCTTCTTCAGATGTCTCCTGATCTTCCTGCTTCTTCTTACTTTGGGGACTCACTCCATCATGCTGTGATGTTGTCTGTGTTAGACTTTCTACATTAAATCCTTCACTCCACTGACACTCCATAACTTCAACTTCTATTTCTTTAACTTCTGCTTTACTAATCTTCTTTTCCACATTCCATCTTTGTGATATTATTTTTTATTGTGAAATTTTCCATATCTGGATGCCTTTGTCTGTATTTCTTTTCAAATATCTTTGTGGCTGCTTTCTCTATATTAATTAACTTGGCTTTATCTTTTGCATAAATATTGCACCATATCAAATCTCTCTTTCTTTCTCATGTCTATATTTCTTTTTTATACTTTTCAAAAATGTGTAAGTTTTGTTATTTACATTTTCACACTTCCTCAGATGCTTCTTTTTCCAAACAGATCAACGTTTCTTGATCTATATATTGTTTTTCAAAAATCTGTTGCATTAATGAATGCTAATTTTTATTTGAAACTTCTGGCAGTTTTTCCTGTGAAAGTATTTTTCTTTCCTCTAATTTATCTCTTAATCTCTTTGTATATCCTATATCTGGTAATTATGGGCTTTTGGCATAACAGTAACAATACATAATTTCTTTCTTATTGTCAATAGTCCACTTTATCGTCTTTATGACTCTTCTTTGGCCTATCAGTGTTTGTGATTTTTGTGGACTGTTACTTCTTTCTACAACAGGGGGGCCATTCTCCCATTGGGCCTGGCCTGGCCCCATTGTAGGAATGTTTCCGGATTTTGAGGATTCTACACTGTCATTTTTTCCAATCCTGGCACCAGTGTGCCTACCAGGATTGGGCACTTTTTTATCTTGGGACGTGCACCCAGCTATCTTTTTTTTGTTTTTGACTTACTTCTGTCCATGATATACAAATACAGTCTATATATCAGTGTTACCTTGGTGAAATTTTGTGAAGAACAGGGTCCACCTCATGAAGGTACTCACCAAGACTTGAGGATGAATTCAACTTCAGCACTAATACTCTCCTTTGCTTGCTGACTTTTCATCTCTCCATTAGGTCCCTTTAGCAAAGGTGATGTTCCTGCAGATTGCCATCAGTGGTGAGAGATTTGGGCACACAGGTTGACAGCAACCTCACTTTTGAAATCCATACCTCCACATTGGTAAGGAAGGCCTTCTACATTGCTCGCCTCATAAGCAATGGCATAGCTTCCAGAATAAAAGAGGTTATAACCCCCTTGTACTTTTCCATCATCAGGCCAATAATAGAATACAGTGCTCCCTTTGGCATGTACCTAAACAGCCACCTGCAGCAACTCGAGAGACCTCAAAGGTTCCTCACAAAGAAATTCAGGGTTTTCAGCACATGTCTTACGTGGACAGACTGAAATCATTGTTATTATACTCTGTATCATATAGACTACTCAGAGGTGAACTGTGCGTTGCATGCAGAGCAACCTCTGATCCTGCCTTAATGAAAATGCTGCACATTCATATGTGAAATGGTACACAATTCACTCACTCTAGGGACCTTAACTTAGCATGTGACATCAACAAGGCTTGCTGGAGAGACAGATATAACTCACCTCTGGAATAAACTTCAAATACAGGTTAAACAGAGCCCCTCATTAATCTTTTTTAAGCATAACTTGGATGATTGGATGGGAAACTGCAAATTCACCCTAGTGGTTTCAGCTGTGTCCCTCTTGGATGGGGCAGTCAGTGCTGATTTAGATTTGCTTATAACATAGACCATATCTCTAGACCCTTAAGGGAACAAGGGTTGAACTTGACTAGGCTTGTAAGGACCCTAGGGCCATTAGCCTAGTAACCTATGAACCTATGAACACTGTCACTATTGCAAATAAAACCACAAGACTATGGAACCAGGCAAGGCATAATTTGCAAGTAGAGGAGTTAAAGTAAGAAATATTTACGTGTGCACAAGGGGCACAGATGTTGCAGCAAAACTCCCAACACTGCCACTATTGCAAATAAAATAACAAGACTATGGCATCAGACCAGACAGAAATAGCAATCAGTTCGCTGTTTAGGAAAATATGATTAAAATGCTTAAGAGTACAAGTAAACCATATTAACACACAGATGGCAAGAAATGTAATTGAAATGCAAGAAATAATTGAAAACAAGCTTTGTTTGTTTACATTTTGCTGAAAAACAAACACTGTTTTTAATGCTTGGAGGATGTGAAGATCAGCACAGCTCAATTTACACAAGACAAGGCTTTCTGTGCTTCTCAGGGTATTGCATAGACAACATTGGGTGTGTGCAACTCAGTGCAGGTTATAGCAAACAAGCTGAAAGGGAATCTAATCAAAAATATGATAAAGTCCTGTCAGTGGTGTTCCATGATAGGTCCTCTTTTTGTCTTTTCCCCTATAAGTAACTGTCATATCACATATCTGTACTTTTATGTCATCTATTGCATGTTATGCATATATCACCAGATGATGGCAAAACTGCTTATTTACTTCATTAAATATAATTGCTCTATTATAGTGACAGTGCTCTCAGAATGAACGCCATAGCACATAGGCTTCATTTCTAGTTTAATTGCCACCAGGAATGCCTTTACTTTCTTTAAATGTATACTTTGTAGACTCTATAAAGAAAATATCTTTCACACTTTCTCAGTGTTCACTTCCTCAGTGTGAACACAGCATGAGCAATAGATAGTGTACCTTCCTTCTGCTTTTTCAGTACCTGCATTGTTGGCAATGCGTCTGTTATTATTAACTACATGTTGTTTAACTGACAAGCAATGCATTGGTGCAGAAACACCTAAAGTCACACAAAATCACTTTAGAATGTAAATACTCTGAAAATGTTTCAAAGCATTCTAGTGTTTTTGCAGGGGGCAGTCCCCTCTGCTCCCCTGATGTGGGGCTCTCTCCCTGAACTCTGTATATACCAACTCTGAGGCCACACAAACTCTGTGTAAAGGGAGAAGTATAAAACACTTACCTTTTCATTTTTTTCTGACTCCCAGAACCCAAAAGCATGACACATCATATATAACAAAGTTCTGACATGTTACATTGACAACAAAAATATGTGTTGTGCTAGCCACATTTGATAAACTATAATTTCCTTTGCTGAAATATTTATTTTCTTATTCATTTAGGATATCTTGATATGTACCTAGTTTTTCCAAATGCATGATATATTTTTCCTCCTTGAATTTACAGTTACTGGGTATGTGGCATTTTGCAAGGTAACAGTATCAAGCCTTTACATTTCTGGTCTTGCATTCTGTTACATGCCACTGAAATCTGACTTCTGATTATTGTGCATTTTCACTTGCAGCTTCTACTGCTAAAGAAATTTGAAAGCAATTTCAAATGTTAAATTTGTTCGGAGGTTCATAGGTGTGTACTAGGTTAACAGCTACTGGGGCCTTTATAAGCTCGGCCAATCATACCAGATGTATCCTGCTAGTTAATGTGTCGGCCTTTGTAAGTCTAGCCAAGCTTCTGAAATGTATCCCACAAGTTCATGTGCCTTAGAGGTTATTTTAAGAGGTATATGTAAGCTAGGGCAAAATTTACAGGCTGCCTCTGTATTTTTGACTTCCCATCCACTGGTCCATGTTTCTACTGAAGAGAGTTAGGGAAGAGGTCTGCTTCACTTGGAAGGGAATGCCTGTTCCAGAGAAGGAGAATGCTCTGAGACACATGCCTGTCCATCCAACATGTACTATTTATGTCACAACAAAAGTTTAATTCCCCTAGATCAAGTAGTTCTAATGTTATTTCTTTATTTTGCAGATATGCAAAAGGCCCATCAGAGTGGGAACCAAAACTGTCTTGTATGCCTGGCATAGGTTGCCTCTAAACAGTCTGTAGGAAACAGAGTATAGAGATAGGACTTTGATGTGATCTTCATGGGACATGCTGTTTATGTCCTGCTTTTTTGTGAGAAACCGCTGTGGAACCTTCAGTTGTTGTATGTGCTTGGTTAAGTAGATACTGAAGTGGAAGTTATACTCAATGATGGGGCTGATGGGGGCAGAATACAGTGGAACAATGACTTCCTTGGACCTAGATGCCATGCTCTTGCTTATAAGTTGAGCAACATAAAATTATGTTCTTACTACCTTAGACACCTGTTGGTCAAAAGTCAGGTTACTATGTACATATGTACCAAAATCCCTGACTACTGGTTCTACTCTAAGGTGCATTTTATTGATGAAGTAATATCCTTTGAAAAATAATTTCCTAGAGGGTACTATTGTATATTTCCTGACATTAATTTTTAAAATACCATGGCTTTAACACTAGTCATTTGTCTGTGTTAGTCCTTCCTGTAAGATGTCAGTGTCTTGTGGAGATTCCATGACTGCTCCTAGTTTGCAATCATCAGCAAACATGGTCAGCCGATCATCCTTGTCATTGACTTCCTAGAAGTAGATGCCAAAAACAAGTGGACCCAGCATACAGCCCTGATGAACTCCATTAGTGACCGGACTCTTTGTGAAAGAGGTCTTCCCTGTCCTAACTTCCTCTGCCCTATCTGGGAGATAGCTGGTTTCCTAGAAAACTACTTTGAATTTGATCATTTATTCCAACCCTTTCTCTCCCATTTGCTATATTTTCTCACCATAATTGCTGTCCAGCCCAGGTTTCTTAATTCATCCACATCCTGTCTCACAAATTCAGAAAACTTATTTCTTTCAGGATCAAACCTGAATGTTAGTACTATCGCATTATAATTCTGACTAAGTGAAGGGATGGATCTAGCCATGGTAAAGCCCTAAGATATGGGAAGCTTTAGAGACCCTATTTGGTAAACAGAGAATAAGGCTATGTAACAAAAGAACTTGGCAAAAATGCTACAGATGCATAACAAAGGCAGATGAGGTTGAGAAAGGGATGCTGTATTAGAACCTTAGTAATATGCCTTTAATTGTCCACTTTCAAGACATCTGTTAATAGGAAGATAAAGTAAATCCTTCTCCAGTGACAGAATTCCTAGAAAAATAACATTGTAAGCCTTTAATTTATATATTTATTTATTTACACACTTAATTACTTTTTTCCAAATAAAATTTATTTTTTAATATATAAGCAGGAGTACATTTAATACAGCTGTAAACAGCAACAATACAATTGTAAAGAAAAGAAAACAGTCTTTTTTTGCCAAGGAAAACTATATACAATGAATGCAACATGCCTGTGAGATACTAACTAAAACAAATTCTGATACTCCAGAAAGTAAAGATCAGTATTGCAAGTAGCAATATATGTTTTATAAACAATAAACATTTTGAGAAACAAATTCAGGAGGCAGTGTTCTGCTAAAAAAAAATCAGAGATAACACTTTTATCCAAGGATTCTTGCCAGGTGCCTTATGAAATGATATACTTTCCTTTATTTTAGTTTCAGCCAAGTTTACTTATTTTAAGGAAGACAATAATTCTTCAAAGAACGGTGGTGAACTTGATCTCCAGTGCTTAGTGATACTTTTCCTTGCCACTGCCAAAGTGGTCCAGAGTAGGTAAACAATGTCATTTTTCAACAAGTGATTATCATTTATATTAAATAGAACTAAAAACCTAGTTAAAGCAAAAGAATCAAACTATAAAGTTTTTATGAAATCTTCTATGGAATTCCAAAAATGTTTCAAAGAAGGACAGTCAAAAAATATATGCACCCAATCTGCATTGCAATTTTTGGTACACTTCCAACATTTAATTGTGCTATTTTTATTTATTTTGGATATTCTATTGGAGTTAAGAAAGATCTGCATAAAAAAATTCCAATTAAATATACACCACTGTTGAGACCAAGACGTATTTGTAATAGAATTTAATAGTTGAGATTTCTGCCCTTGATTAAGTAAATAGTTATGATCTAATGCTACATTTTCCAAAATGTTTAATTTAAATTAGTGTTGTACTCTATCAAATGTTATATAACTTAGAGATAAGGTTTTCTACATTACATTTGTTGTATAATACATCATAGAAAAGTTGAATCAGTTTAGGGTTTTCTTTATGACACGAATGGCATTTGTCTTGAGCTTGTATTTTAATATTCTGTAAAAGTAACCAATCTTGAGGATCAAAATCATAATCATCTATCAACTATTCCTTTGCAAACAGTGAATAACATCAGTTAGTTAGTGGGAGGAGCTGAGAAACAGCATTGCTCTTCTCATTAGAAATATCTCAATTAACTGAAGTGTTTGTTTGGTGGCCTGTGTTGTACTGTGCCTGAATATTGCTGATCTCTGGCTCCATTTTATTTTTCCCTCCAACCCACCCAATTGTTGCTGTGTTCTTAAATTTGGTGGCTTTTAAGTTGCCCGTCCTTACTATAAAGCTGATTTTGGACACTCCTCCAGTCCCATTTCATCAGTTCATTCTACTGAGTACAAAGAGATCATTTGAGAAGGCCTACCCCCTTAGTTTCCCAACCCTTAATTATCTTCTGTTTTCTTTATTCCCACTTAACCTTTAAAAATTGCAATTTATTCAGCTGCTTTTACTGTGTTTGTGTTTCTTCTTACTTTATTACTTCATTTTGCTTTTGCTGCTTGTTCTTAAAAGTGTTCAATTGCATTTATTCTGCTGCATTTACTACTGGTTGTTAGTAGCCTGATTAATTTGTGACTGTTATTCTAAGCCTTTTGATTTAAGCACTTAGGCTCCAGGTCAGTTGTTTTACATTAGCTTACATCCTTCTAAGTTGGGAATTACTGGTTGAAGGCTTAGGGTGTCTGTTATTCTGAAAGTGTCTTAGTTCTGGTTTAAGTACTTGGATTTCAGGCCAGTTATTTTACATTAATAAGGTTTGTGGTCTACACTCTTGTGGGAGGAAAGGGTAGCTTCTGCCCTTCTGAGCTGGGAATTGCTGGTAGAAGGCTTATTGTGCCTGCTTATTTGAACAGTTTTTTTCTGAAATTGGTGCACTTTGTTTGCTGACCAAATTCAGACCTGCTTAATCTAGCTCTGTTTATATAACTTGAGCACTAAACCAGGCCATATTTTGTTGGAGAGGTTTCCCCTGCACCCTAGTGGCAGGAGTGCGCAGTTAGAACTCGTCTGATTGAAGATTGCTGGAATGGGGTTCAGTTCTGAGCTCTTTTATTGGTTAATTGGTTAATTTGTTTAGCTCAGTTTGCTCTAATTTGCTACATAAGCAAATCCAAGCCATTTGCTGATCTCTGCAAACATAAGTAAAATTGTTCACTGCATAATGTACTTTTGAACTTCATTTTTTACCATAGCACTACTTAAGTGAACTTTTTTTAAATTGTTGCACTTTGTTTGCTGTAGTACAGACTATATTCAGACCTGCTAAATCTAGTTCTGTTTGTATAACTTGAGCACTAAACCAGGCCATCTTTTATTGGAGAGGGTTCACCTGCACCACAGTGTTAGGAGTGTGTAGTTGGAACTCATCTAATTGAAGGTTGCTGGAACAGGGCTCAGTTTTGAGCTTTTTATTGGTTAATTTGTTTAAATCAGTTTGCTCTCATTTGCTACATAAGCAAATCCAAGCCATCTGCTGATCTCAGTAGAATTTTTCACTATATATTGCACTTTTGAAATGCATTGGTACCATATCACTGCTTATTTGAACTGTTTTTTTTGTTCTGAAATGGTTGCACTTTGTTTGCTGTAGCATAGAATCTTTGTTTGCTGTAGCATAGACTCTAGTTCTGTTTGTATAACCTGAGTACTAAACCAGGCCGTCTTTTGTTGGAGAGGTTTCCCCTGCACCTTAGTGGCAGGAGTGAGCAGTTATAACTCATCTGATTGAAGGTTGCTGGAGCAGGGCTCAGTTTTGAGTTTTTTTATTGGTTAATTTGTTTAGATCAGTCTGTGCTCATTTACTACATAGCACTGTGTTTGTGCATTGTGCACTGACACGTACCAGTGGGCATCATTGGTGGTTATAGACGCAAACACTTTTGCCTGCAAATTTTCCCTTAGTACTCTGCTGGTGCTCCATCGGTGAGTTCTCGTGATTGTCCCTCACTGACAGGTGATACATTCACTGAAGTTCCTGAGGTACCAATGCAGATCTTACCCACTAGCTATTTGTATTTTTTGTCCACTTCTACTAGACACGATAAAACAAGCACCCCAGCAGAACCTATGAAGCTATTAACAACTGTCATTTTAAGGCAGGAAATGTTTGTATTAATATCAGATGTAATCTGCTTGCTATGTGTCTGATACTTGAATATGAAAGAAAGATGGTATCAGCTTTTACAAACAAATACAGGATGTGATGAAGTAAATAAAATATGAGTCACTCTTGCTATCAGATGAGAGTGACATAACATAAGGTTACAATTATTAGAGTACTAACTAGATCAGCTCGTGCCAAGAATGGCAAAAACAGAGAGCCAACACAGAGGAGAAAATACCTTTGAGGTGTGATTTCCTAAGCAAAGGCAAACAGGTGCATTTCACCATCCTCAAAGGAAACAACAACTAATGCAACAACAACCAATGCAACAACAACCAACTCACACCAACCTCCAAGTCCATTTCCCCTTCCCAACACAGCTAAGAAGTCTATCATAGCATTGTATACACACACACACACACACACACACACACACACACACACACACACACACACACACACACACACACACACACACACACACGTGCACACATCTATATTAGTTTTGCTTTTGGATCTCTATCAGTTGATCAAGTTTTCAGAAACTTGAAATTCATATCAGCGAGACAATATGATCGAATTTCTGAAAACCTGAAGCTTTTGAATGGAGATCGTGGTACAGTGAGGATCAGGAAATTTACCATTTTCCTCAATGTAGTGTGATCTCAGAGTTGGTATATATAATTAGCAGGGGGTTGCCCTCCACATGGGAGGTGCAGGGGGCTTGCCCCTGCAAAACTGTAAAATAAGATTTATGTGTTTTTTTTTAATGTTCGCGTTTTCAGAAATGCAATAATGTTGTTTCACCGATATAAATTTCGAGTTTCTGAAAACGCAATCAGCTGACACACATCCATATTTTTATATAGTCAAGCACTTTATGCAATAGATGAGATGAAAGATTATTTACTTGCATTGCACATTTAAAGAACATGCAACCAAAATGACAGTTAGTACTTAGTATTCAGTTATGAAGAAGTAAAAAAGAAAAAGCATTATAAATCAAACAGAGGAGAATCACAAGACATATTTTATCTTTAAAGCAATTGCTTGTTTGTTGAGAATGCGCATTGTCTTCTTAGTTCTCTAATGAGAATATATATATATATATATATATATATATATATATATATATATATATATGTATATAGGTCTACTATACATGCTTGACATTTCAGAATGTTGAAGACCATATGGCAGAGACCATATGATTGACATTTGAAATGTCGACCATAAAATAAAAAATAAAAAAACACAACAATAACTTATCTTCAAACTACAAGTAGGGGGGCTACGCCCCCACACCCCCCGTAACTTAAATATACCAACTCCAAGATTGCACTACAGTGCGGAAATGGAAACCTTTCCATTCCACACTGTACGGAGATGCCGGTTACGCATGGTCAACATTTTGAATGTTGATCATATGGTCACGGCCATATGGTCTTCAACATTATGAAGTGTCAACCATGTGTAGGGGACCCATTAAAATATATATATATATATATATATATATATATATATATATATATATATATATACAGGAATAGTATTCTGCTTGGTTTGAATGACTAGTGTTTCACTAGCTTTTATCCTGTTGCTTTAAACTGATACTAGTTTTAGTGACATCATCATTGTTGTCCGATTCCTATTGGATGTATGATTTTTAAGTGGGGTTTTTAAGTTTGTGGAAAGTCTATGTAATTTTTTAGTCTGAAGAAGCTGGAGTATTAACCCCATCGAAAGCGCTAACTACAATCAATTACAAAGTGTTGGAGTGGACTGGGAGCCTCTCATTTGTTGTTTACTTTGGTTTTGCTGTTAGTTGCTGTTTTTTATAACTTCTGAAGTGTTGTTGTCACCAGCTGCATATCCCTTTTCAGAGAAGAGCCAGAGTGGGAAAGCTTAAAGTTGCTCATTTTCTTCCAGCTAAAAAGTCTCCAAAAGATTCTGACAGGAAAAAGTTGATGAAAATTCACAAAATTCAGAGACATGTAAGCTTACACTATTATAAAATGGTGTCAAGTAATTTTCCTTAAAATTAAATATTTTCCTGTTTATTTTGATTATACTGCAGAGCATAAAAAGTTGCTGCTTTCACTTAGTCATCTAGGATCTGTCCCTCTACCTCCTGTTTGATAAAAACATAGATAGACTGGTCTGTTGACCCTTTTCAGCCACAATCTGAGCTCCATGAGCAGCAAATACAGTATTTACAATACAAAAAAATCAACATGCATTTTATCAGGATTTACAATATATAAGGAGTACATAGTTTATCATGCATTTGCTACATGCAAGGATATACAGTTTATCACATAAGAGAACAAATTAGTAATAAGACAGTAATTCACAATATAAACAGAAACAATGCATTTATTTATTAAAGCTGCATCTATCATGCTGTGAATTCTCTTGACTTCAGCTTGGAATATTGTATGAGTAGTGGTATGACAGATTAACCACTATCACATTAACAGCATGTCCTCCCCGCAGTTGGTTGGGCATTCGAAAGGCATGCATAAATGGGCGTGCCTTAGTTGAAGGTTGAACATCGAGCTGGCACTTCAACGTTCGTGAAAATCTACTGCCAATCATTAGTGGACTGGAGTTCCGCTGTGGCAACCCCTAACTGGGAAAAGCCGAAAGACAACAACAACAACAGTAACAGCTGCATTTAGATTTGATCTGAATGTGGTCTGTTAGTGGTTTCTTGATTTTTCACTTCAGTAGCTGAGTGGTTCCAGATAGAGGATCCCAGTCTAGACGAGAATTTCTCTGACAGTAGTTTTAAATAGAGGGTGTATTAGGCTAAAACCATCACCCTGAAGGTTTCTGAAATCATATCTGTTTTCCTGGCTACTAAGTTTATGTTTAATCGGCAGACAGCAACCTTGTTTAAGTGTCTTGAAGCTAAGGGTGCTTAAAAGTGTTGCCTTATTGGGCACAGATAACCATTTTGTGTTTTCAGGTAGCTTACAAGGCTGTATAATGTATGCTAAAAACAGGATTTTACAGATCATCTCCTCTGTAACTTGAATTATTTTGGAATTATGAGATTAATACAGCAGTAAGAAGGGGAAACCATATCCCAGTTTGAGTAATAGAATATTTTAGCTATAGCTAAAAATATTCCATTACACAAGAAGTTTGCAAACTCTAAGATAATTAACACACATGAAGCATAAGAAATCATCTAGCAAAATCTTCTTTCTTGATTTTTTTAAAAAGAAAAGTCATGAATAATGTCCAAAAAAGATAAGAGGCACACACACAGTAACCCATAATGCACACACAAAGGCCAAGTAACCAAAAACATAGTAAGTCCAAGTCATGTGACTAGTAACTCCCAATCAACACATTCAGTTCAAATTCAGCATGATTATTTACACTTGAAAAGAACTTTATGGGAGCTCCAGTTTTTGGTTAATAGGCCAAATATGCAAAAGGTAGTGGGAGATGTTACTACAGTGTCAGCACACAAGCGGACATCTATGTTACAAAATCATAATCTGCAATAAAGAGAATATTTTTCAGTTCAAGTCTTTGCATTTATTATAAAGCATGATTCATTTCAAATATAACAGGAGTTACAGATATGTTTTGTCAGTATCACAATATTTATGTGCCATATGCCTTACTATTGTCAACATTTTTGAGCTCATAGGGACATCTGACAGTTGATGCAGAGGGTTAAGGCCGTGAGCTATAGTTCCTGTGATACAGAGTTTGATTTCATCACCTCTCATTTGCCTACTGTGCGACCTTGACCAAGTCACTTAACCAGATATTACTCCTGTGTGTGTCCAGTGGTCCTACCTGGTTAATGAATAGGTATTATTACTATTACAAATGCATATAGCTTTGCTATATGCATCATCTGTTTCCATGGTAGCAGAAAATAACTTCCTCAGCAATAAGGAATATAACATTCTTAACAGAAATGTGACAATTCTTTACTAGTAGGGAAGGTAACACAGAGATACACATAGAGAACTAATAGTTATTTTAGCTGCACTTATAGCTGGCACAGCAAGTGAACTCTACCTTCAAGTGCTACAAAACTAATAGTCACTCTTCACAAGTCTCATCTTTAACCGCTACCACTTTGCTGCCTTTTCTGTATCATATCATGTTCTGATCCAAAAAATAATAACAAAAAATGCCTGCAATCTAAAAGAAATTAGTTTGCATGCTGTTTTCTTGTGTGCAGCTTGACACACACCACATAGTTATTCCTCAAGTGATATGCTAGACAACTGATAAAGTAGACAAGACAATGTACCTGGCTAAAAACATTACAGTGCTGATGTCAGTCGAAGCACCACATTGTTGTTAAAACTGCAGCTGCATTTTAAATTCGGAGTACTCATAAGAGCTGTGTACTAATTACATATCAGCATAAACGTACAATACTGCTTCTTTACATTTTATCTTCTTCACGTTTTTTTTTTTTTTATCATCCATTGTAGAGGTAAACTGTGAACAGTAATAAATAGCAGCTTTTGCAAGACATTTGTATTAGTACATAGCAGGCATGATACCTTGTATTCTAAATAGTAATGTTCTGTCTATCACCAAAACATCATCCAGGAAAAATACAATATTTTCAAGACTGTGCAAAATGCTTTCAACTACAGTCTGGAATGTAGCAAGTGTGAATGGCATTCCAAAATGCTATCTGCTAAACCTGACGAAACCATTATATTTGTTGTTACATATTTTTTTTAAATCTTTAGCAAATATTATTACGTGGGAAGGACAATTCATGGCCATCTTTCAAAATTGTTTCTTAATAGCTAACATAACAAACAAAATGTTTACCTTGGCAATGTGCTTTCTGTTCAAAAAATTCTGTTTAGTTTATGCTAGTAGTCAACAATGAATCTGATGGAACCATTTGGTTTTAAGGCAAGAGCAATGCATGGAGCCCTGTCTGGAAACTTACAAGTTGGATCATTTTGTGTTTCAAGACTCAGCTTGTTTTTGATACATACAGAAATGGCCTTGGAGTAAAAAACCTTTAAAGTATATTGCATGAATCACTACAGTATTTCTCTTCGGTGTGTGAAGCCCATCTTTAAACACCCTGCTATGTTTTTTGTAAAACATTGGTTGTTTTTTTGCCAGCCTCAATCCCTTAGGTTTGTCTAGTCACTCTAATAACATTGAAGGTAATTTCATCACTCGCTGTTTAAAAACACCTGTAATGTAAGGAGCCACCTGGACATTATCATGTGTCCTGTATATTTTTCATATCAATGTTACAGTTCATAGGCTAGTACTAGGCTAATTGCCCTTGTGGGCCATTTTAAATCTAGCCAATTACCCCATGTGAGAATCAAACCCTGCACCTTGTGTGTGTAAGGCAAACACCTTACCATTATACCAACCTCAGTCATTCTTTAATTTCTGGCCCTCGTACATTTATCCACTGTAATATATGGGCAACAGTCAAGGTGCTCAGTAATAACTTCGACACAAGTAGCTAGGTTGCCAGCTTCATCAGAGTTTATTTTGTAAAGACTAAAGGCACCAGTCTATCAAAGAAACATGGCCCAGAATTGCATCACCTTTCTCAGAAGCTGAAGTATATATACTTTATTAGATTACCACCTCATGTTTATTACTCTTTATTTTAAAGGCAGTCTGTATATGCCTATGTCTATATCTATATCTATAACTATATCTGTATCTATATCTATATTGCTATGTCTGTAGATAATCTATATCCACGCATAGCTATTTCTATTGCTATATATGTTTCACTGTCTGTTTATCTATCTATATGTATGTATTTTAATATTCATTCATTTGCGTATTACCTACTTCATTTGGTTCATAGTTCTCAAGAACTTATCTCCAGAGTCAGAGACAGAGCTAAAAATAATCTAGGACAAAGGTTCCAAATCAAAGACAGTTTTTAAATATTAATATTATTGATTTTAAGTTGACAGACTAACAGAAACTTAATTAAAATGCATTTTGACATAAATCTGTGACTTTGGCATAGTAGAATAAATCCCTATCTGTGGCCTAGGCAAACTGGGTTCAGCTGGAGGCTCAGGCTTCTGTGGTGGGAGGAAGGGATAGGCATGCATTGTTAGCCACCAGAAAGGTTGATAAACCTGATGATGGACATGGGGGTGAGCTGGAAAGAATGAAACAGAAGGGGAACCTTTGTACTTAAAAGTACCACCTAAGTGTATTATCAGCCTTATAATTTACAGATCCAAAATCCACTGAAAAGGTGCAGCTTGTCGACCCACTTGGACCATCCTGGTAAACAAATGCAATAAAAAATAAATCAGTAAATAAATAATCCCAGGGTGGATGGCATTCATAGGTTCATAGGTGTGTATTAGGCTAATGGCCCTGGAGCCTTTACAAGCCTAGCCCATAGAAGTGCCCTGGTACTGTGCTGCCCGACATTAGTTCCCAGTGCCTCTATCAAGTAGAGCCACTGGAGTTATTCCCAGGGTGAACTTTCTATTTCCCATCCCTTCATCAAGATTTCTCTTAAAGAGTGCCAGTGAGGTGCTCTGCTTGACATGTATGGGAAGTCTAGAACCTGTCCTTCCAGCATGTTCTGTTGATTGTGGTAATCAAGTTGAGGTCTCTGGAGCATGTAGTGCGGAGGGATTGGGATTTCTTTAGATGTAGCATTTCTAACAGAAATGGGTCAGACATGGCTTTGTAGGTCAATTAGAGATTGCCTCTTAGTAGATGATATGAGACAGAGAATAGCTGGAGTTTGTTGAGTCTGCCTGTGTAGGACATGTGTTTAAGGCCTAGGATCCTCTTCATGAGGTACTTTTGTGGCCTCTCCAGCTGTTGCAGGTGTCTAGTGAGGTACGTGCCAAATGGGGCATTATACTCTGAGAGATGATGACCTCTTTCTTCCTGGATGCAAAACCCTTGGTAATGAGATGTGCCACATAGAAGGACTTTCTGACCACAGTGGCAATGTGGTGGTCAAAGGAGAGGTTGGTGTCAACCTGTGTCCCCTTATAACACCTTCAGTGTTCAGTGGGCTCCCATTGATGTGGCAATTAGTGGGAACTGAGTTTTTCCCAAAGGGGATGACGATGCATTTTTTGGTATTAAGCTTAAAGCCATGGTTTCGACACCAGTCATTGGTCTCAGTGAGGCCTTTCTGTAGGATGTCTGCATCACTTGGGAAGTTAACAATGGCTCCCAGCTTGCAGTCATCATTCCCTGCAGGGAGGTGTGGTCAACAGGGGGGAGTAGCCTTCAGACGTAAAACATGTGAATGCAGAAAGGAGGAACTAAGGGGTAGCTCATAAAAGAAAAAAAATCCCCTGATGAAGCAGTCAACAGCCCAAACCCACCAGGATATCCTTAGGTTCTACTCTGTTCCCAGACTTAGAATGGAGCTAGTCCAGGGACCATAGGAGAAGCTGATAGACCTGATGATGTGTACAGGGGCAAGCCAAAAAAAATTAATAAATAAATTTGTGGCTTTAATGACTGACTTGACTGAGATTTGCAGATCTGGAAACTATCATCTTGTCTTAAAAGTCATAGATTTTAGAAGGGGCAAATCAAGATTTTGTGCTAGAATCAGGTGTGTCCTGAAAAACACAGAAACAATTGAAAGGTATGTTGTGAGGAAGCCTAAGCTTAGACTTACACTGTAGGGATGAAGGCTGGAAACTATTCTGGATAGGACATCAGTCTGTAATAGAATGTTCTCTGTTATATATACAGTTGTTGCAATGGTGCCTATGCACAAGGTAAAAGGTTCGATCCTGACCTCCAGCCAAAGCCTGTATGGAGTTTTCATGTTCTCTGTGGGTTTCTTTGAGGTTCCTCCCACCACCCAAAACCAGGCTGAGTGTTTCCACCTCAAACTCATGCAAGAATGAGCGAAAAACACACAAGGCAGGCACCCAAGAGTAGTAAGTCCAAACGCCAAAAGGTGCGTGACAATGTAAGTGAGTTGTAGCAGCTGAAAACTTTTCCAAAAGGATGCAGTCTATAGTTGAGAGTCAGTAGTCAAATCCAAGAAGAAAAAAACGTAAAAAAACGTAAAACGTTACGTTTTTTTCTTCTTGGATTTGACTACTGACTCTCAACTATAGACTGCATCCTTTTGGAAAAGTTTTCAGCTGCTACAACTCACTTACATTGTCACGCACCTTTTGGCGTTTGGACTTACTACTCTTGGGTGCCTGCCTTGTGTGTTTTTCGCTAGTTTTTCACGTCTTGTCTTTGCATAGGTCATGCAAGAATGAAATTGAGGAGGACAGCGCAAACTTTAGATGGTGCTTATCAGGGGAAGAGTTGCACGGACCAACCGCTTTAATTGGGAATCAACTATGGTGTTCAGTATCCTCTAGATAGTAGAACTTGGATCACAGACTGTGCACCACCCGAGGGCTATTGCACATTCGATACAGTAAAAATTAGCTCTAGGTGATTTGGTCATGTTTTCTAATGTTGCCAAAAATGGGCATCAGTATTTGTTGTTGATAAGTAGGTTGAGGACTGCCTACTCCAACCTACACCAGGGACCCATGCTAATGGAACAAGGGGTCTATGTGCCCCTATTGTCCTATGTGTTCATGCAATAAAGCTCAAAAGCCCTGTGTCAATAAGCTACTGGTCATTGTCCAGCTGCCCAGCCTGAGTTACCTAGGTGGCTATGTTGAGAGAAAGCTGGACATAAAAACAATAAACCTGCCAAACATGAACTACAGATTGCTACACTCAATATTATAGGTTCACTGACAGGACACAGCTTAGAAGTGGATGCCATGATGGTGAGGCGGAGTCTGGACATCCTCTGTATCCAGGAATAAAGATAGAGTTCAAAGGACAGTGCAGTAAAGCCACTTGGCTTGGGATCCAGAGTGTACAATTCAGGGGGAGGACAGACTAGAAATATTGTGGGAATTGTTGTGAGGGAGAGGCTTCAAAAGACAATAAAGGATATAATCAGAAATAGTGACAGTCTCATAGCAATCAGACTTGTGTAAGGATAGGGCAGCATTCATAATCTCAGGATGTACCTCAGAGCACGGTTATGATGGCAGGGAAAAAGTGCATTCAGGCACCAGTTGCACATCCTACTAGATAAAGTAGGACAACAAGAGTTGGTGTTGGTAATGGCAGACCTTAATGCATGTATCGGAACAGACAAAACAGGACATGAGGAGTGTCTAGGTCTGCATGGGTTGGCAACAGGAATAAAGGAAAAGCCATTCTAGACTTCAATCTGGCAAATGGATTGAAGGTAACCAACACAAGATTTAGCAAGAGAGGCACTCAACAAAATCACATACAAGAGTTTCCAATATACAACTCAGGTAGACTTCCTCCAAGAAAGGAAATGGCACTGGGGTAGAATCAGCAATTGCAAAGTCATCCCTGGCGAAACAGTTGGCCCACAGTATAAACCAGTGGTTGCCACAATCAGCTCAAGCATGGATTTCAAAAGGTTCTGAGGTCAACAGAGAATAGGCTGAACACCCAGAAGCTGACTGAAGAAAAAGTACAAAATTTCAAGGAAATACTCAAGGTTGTAACACTTCATGAAGAAGAGGAAATAGGTGGAGATGAAGAAGAATGGCAGTTAGGCAAAACAGCATGTTTGAGGACTGTAGAAAAGATATGCAGCCGACATAGATATGGAAATAAATTACATAAGGTAAGCTCGGGTGAAATGCAGAAGTCCTGGAAGTCATCAAAAAAGAAACAGTGATGGAAAAAGTGGGAGACAGAAAAGATGGACCAGGCTAAGAAGGAATACTGTTTGGCTAAGAGAGGACTTGGAATAGTACTATACTAGCTTCTGGAAAGTGAGTTAGCAGATGGCACAAAGAAACTCTATTGAGTTGCAAGACAAAGACAGAAAGATAAAGAAGCCATCAGACACTCTTCATAATGGATTCCAGCAACAACCTGCTCACCAGTCTACTGGACAGCAAAGGCAAATTGAAGGAGTACTTCCAGCAACTTCGGAATGAAGAAAACCCTGAAGAAGCTGTACTGCCCAATACCCAGCCTACAATGAAAGAGGAAGAAGATTCCACCCTGGAAGATGAAAGAACAGCACTAAAAAAATGAATTTGGGGAAAGCAGTGGGCTCAGATGAGTTCACAGCAGATATGATCAAGATGTTGGGTGAGCTAGGGGAGAAATGGTTCCTGAGGGTATTCATAACAGTATGGAGAGAAAGACATATCCCAAATGACAGGGAAATAAGCATTATAGTGCCAGTGTACAAGAACAAAGGGGACATTCACAACTGTGGGCAGTACAGAGACATCAAATTCCTGTCATACTGCATGAAAGTTCTGGAGAAGGTAACTGACAAACAAATAGACAGAGAAGGCCAGATTACTACTTGCATGAATTCCCAGATAAGTAGTCTGGATTAAGATCAGGCTTGCACCACAAGTGACCCTATGTTTGCAGTGAGAAAGATAGTTGAGAAAAAAATAAGAGATGAGGAAAGACTCCAACTGGGCATTCCTAGAAAGCATATCACAAGGTGCCAAAAAAGCTGATTTGGATGATCTTGTGATAGTTTGAAGTCAAGGAAACATTGGTAGAATTACTGCAAGCTATATATAAGGACCCAAAAACTCCAGTATGAACAGTGTTCAGACTCACAGAAGGGGTTCCTAATGGGAGTGGGTGTGCATCAGGATTCAGATCTTAGCCCATTGTGGTTCATACTGGTGATGGATTACATTAGCAGGCCAGAGGGGACACATCAACAAATATTCCATATGCAGATGATGTGGCATTACAGGCAGACTCTGAACAAGAGCATCAGCAAATGATGAACGGGGAATGGAATGCAAAACTGAAGGTGCATGAAATGAAGCTGAGTATACACAAGACAGCTGTAATGGAAGCAAATGGGGGAAATCAGAAGAAGCTAAAAACTGAGATATAAGGGAAATAGTACAACACTTTAATAGCTTCATGTATCTGGGAGAGGTTGGTGAGGAAAAGGGAAATCTGAATGAGGAGGTCAAAGCTAGAATCAAAGGGACTGTAGTCAACTTGCAATGAGTGTCAGATATAGTGTGTTACAGAAGAATGCCAAAGAAGCACAAAATAGTGATACAAGTAGTATTACTGTATGGTACAGAAACCTGGGCAGTAAAGGCAGAGCAACTCAGGAAACAAGGTGTTAGTAATGAAAGTGTGGGTGGCAGGATATATACTGTGGGACAGAAAAAAATGAGAACATCAGAGGAAAGCCAAAGTAGTTTCAAATGCAGATAACTGATTCCAGTGCCTCAGGCACATGTGCAAGAAAGCAGAAGACAATCTGGTGAAAAAGATTTGGGACAGAAGGAAGAAGGCAAAAGGAAGTGGGGGTGTCCAGCAAAGAGACTGATGGATTGTGTCAAAGAAGACCTGCAACAGTCAGGCATGACTATCTATCGAAGATGGTAAGAGAATGGCATTGAATCAAAAGAGATGGAGACAGTTAATACTGTACCTGGCCCAATGTAGAAAACGAGAAATATGGTGGTGATGATGATGATATATGAGAATCATTCGTTAGGGTGAACATTCCATTTATCAGACATTCTTTGGTCAAATATTCGGAACATCAAACCAGCTTTTATACTGGTTGCTGCTAATTTTAGGGATTGGGAAGTTGCCCTTTCCTCACTATTGTGTGATCTTAGAGATGGTATATATAAATTGCAAGGGAGGATGCAGTGAGGCTTGCCCCACCCCTTAATAAACACTATTTTTTTCTCAATGTTATGAGGTTTGATGTTTTGTGTTTTAAACCTTTGTCTTTTTTGACATAATGCCAAATAGATAGGTAGATAGGTAGATAGATCGATAGATACACATGGTTGCAGTATACTCTATCAACGTGTGTACTTTAGGAGTAGAGTCTGTTGCTGTATGTTTTTATCAGAATTACTCATTGTCAAGTGCAAGAGTTTGGCAGTAGTTTACAAAACTGGGAACATCGTGTTCCTTTTCTGTACAGGATGTGTTTGTGTTCACAATGAGTGGGAGTTTTCTTTTAATACCAAAACTTTCACATATTCTGAAAGTTTTGTTATTAGGGGTGAAGTGTGTGTGCAAGTGTTTATGGGTTAGGGCTAGGGAAGGTGGTAAAATTTAGTGTTGTGCATACGTGCTGCTATATGTGAAGTGTGTGTATGTGTATGTTTCTTGTTTAGTGGTGCTGTTAATTAAAGGGATTTTCATAAAGTAATGTGTTGGATCGGGTAGGTACAGGACAGGGTAAGCACTCAGTACCCCTAGACAAGACACTCACATAGGAGAGTCTTTTGCTTTCTAATACACTGATTTGATAATATATTCCTTTGCCTCTTAAGAGCTAGGAAGTTTTGATAAAGAGTAGCATCCTAACTGCTCCTTTTGCATAGTATCCAAGCACACCCACTTTCCTTGAGTTGAGTAGTCCAGGTACATTTTCTGTGTCTAACATAACTACAGAGAAGAAATTAGCTTGGATTTTACCAGGTCCCAGCCAGTACAAAGTAAACTCATTTAATATGGTGACAGTTCTCAATTGATAGTAAGAGCTCTGTCTCCTAGGACATTGCCAAGGAGAACACTACAATATGACGTTTGCTGTGACACCCTGATGTAAACTGAATAAATATCAGCTAGGTCACCATCACTGCTGAAATTAGCTTTATTGATTAGCCATGATTGAAGGTTCCTTTTCTGCTTAACTAGAAGTAATACTCCAACCCCTCCAACTCTAGGACTAGGTCTGTTGTCATGAAAGTTTGAACAACTGTGAAGAGTATCGGGAGGAGGCAGATGTCCTCTTTTACCCAAGGCCCTGCATTATTTAGCAAATCGGGTTTTTCCAGTATAATCCAGGATTCCAGAAGGGGCAGTTTGTTATTACTATTCATAGGTTCATAGGTGATAATCAGTCTAATGACTTCAGAGGGCTTTGTGAAGCTTAGTCATGCTTGCAAAACTGTATCTGACAAACTTTGATACACTGGGGTTATTTTAAGAGGTATATGTAGGCTTGAGCATGGGTAATCAAGCATTTACAGGCTGCCTCTGTCTACAACACACATAGGTACCAGACCAGGGGTAAAATACTGACTCCCTGTCCAATGGTCCAAGTTACACTTGAACTGGGTTAGGGAAGAACTCTACTTCACACGGATGGCAAGCCAGTTCCAAGAGAAGGGGTAGTCTCTGAGACACATACATGTCCTTCTAACATGTCTTATTTATGTTGCAGATGAGGTTTAGGTCCCTGGATTTGCTGGTTCTGATGCTATTTGTTTTGTAAACGTGCAACAGTTCCATTACAGTGGGATCAGAGGATGCTTTGTAGGCCAGGCATAGATCACTTCTTAGTAGTCTGTAGGTGATCAAGTACAGGGTCTGGGATTTGAGGAGGTCCACACAGAATCTGTTGTTTACACCCTGTATTTTCTTTGCGAGGAACTTCTGAGTTGTTGCATATGACTGTGGTCAGGTACATACAAAAGGGGGAGTTGTACTCAATGATTGGTCTGATGATGGCCAAATACAGAGGACAAATGACATCCTTGGACCTAAATGCCATACTCTTGCTTATAAGTTGCACAGCATATAGTGATTCCCTTACTACCATAGATAAATAATAGTCAAAGGCCAGATTACTACCTACATGAATTCCCAAATCCCTGACTACTGGGCCTACTCTTAAGGGTGTATCATCAATGAGTGCTTTCCAGGGGTAGCTGTCTTCCCAAAGGATACTATTTTGCACTTATTAGCATCGAGTTTTACACTGGGGCTTTGCCACCAGCTATTAGTCTATATCAGGCCTTTTAGTGGGTATTTGGGATTTTGGGGTATTCTATGACTGTGTCTAGTTATGAATCTCCAGAGTTGGTCAGCCAGAGGACCTTGAAACTGGTCATGACTTCAGAAACGTAGATGCCAAAGAGGAGCAACTCCAGCATTGAGCCTTGAGGGGCTTCATTAGTGACTGGCCTCTTTGTGATGGTAGACACCCCTTTCTAACTTCTTGGATCCTATCTCTGAGCCAGCTGGCTATCCACTGGCTGACATTGAAGTTTGTACCTAATTTTGTGAGTTTATCTACAACTGGGGAATGGGGGGTGGGGGGGAGGGATAGCGTAATGCTTAAGGTGTTTTCCTCACAGATCCAAGTACAGGGTTTGAGTCTCACCTTTGATCACTCTCGGACTATTGGCTAGGTGTGTAATAGTCTGCAGACTGGTTGCCTAGTATTTACCTATGAACTATACCCATATTGGTATTGTGTTGAATGCTTTAGCCAGGTCAAGTTTGTCTGTTTGCACCATTTTACCCTTGTATATTGCTTTTGTGACATTCTCGAAGAAGTCCATCAGGCTGAGTAGGTATGACCTGCTCTTGATGAAACCAAACTGGGTTGGATCCAATGTCTGCAGGTCATGGTTTATCCATCCATCCATCCATAACCCCCTTTTCCCCATTTCTGTACATTGGGTCAGGGTGTCACATCAATAGTGACCATCATCTAGAGCCAGTGTTCATACCACCAGGTTTATCATTTCATTTATAATTCTTTTCATGGCTTTCCATATGAGACTAGTCAGACATTTGGGTCTGTAGTTACCCAGGTCCATGGATGGCCTGCCCTTGTGCAGAGGGATGACAGTTGCAGTCCTCCATTCACTTGGCATGAAACCTGTCTGGAAGCTACAGTTAAATAGGGATTCTAATGATCTTGATAGGTCATGTTTCATGCTATTAAGGAGACATCCTGGGATGTTATTCTGTCCCATTGATGTAGTGTTGTTGTCCTTGGAGAATGTATTGAGAACCGTTTCTACTGATTGTTGGAGGAGCTATGGTTGAGAGTATATCCTGACGGGTGTCTGGGGGTGGGGTAAAATTGGTGATAAATTTGTTGTCCAGTAGATTTGCTATATCTCCTGGATCAGTATAGCTGGCTTTCTTTTCAGTGATATTCAAGAGCCCAGTTTTATATTTTGCTAGAAGTAAGGGAAGATGAGCTATATGGCTGGGACGCGGATTGAGCTCAGCATTACTCATCCTAAGTAACATTATCTGCAGAAGGAAAAATAAACCCAGCAGTTTTTAATAAGTCTAACAAGGGGATGTTTATCTGAAAGTAAACAATTCCTGATCAGGAAATATGACTAGCAGCAAACTATTCCTATTAAGATTCAGAATGGCCACCACGCATGAGTGGAGATTAGGAGATAATCACATGGTTGTTCCATAAGGATGTAATTCCTAGATCTAGCTGGAACGTGGTGTGGAAGAGTCCTAAAAGTAAGATCAGTAAGCAGGTAGAGTGCACACAACCAGGAAGGCAATGGTGACTAGCAGTATAACAGTGGCTAGGTAGCTTCATAATGTTATGCTAGGAAAAACAGCAATAGTAAAAAAAAAAAAAAAAAAGGCCTGTGATGTAACCAGTCCTGTATTTAACTGAGCATGGAAGGGAAAGTGGGTAGGTTTTCCAGAAACATGCAGAAGAGAAGCCTCACCATACAATCTCCAGTTAACTATGGTATCCCAAATTTACCTCAGTTCTACTCTAAATGATCTGTGTAGTAACAGCATAGATACGTAAGGTTTCACTTTAATTTAATGCATCAGTCTCCATTTTTGGAAACCAGCTCTAACTCAGGGTTAACTGCTTTCGACAACAGGCCTTCCTTTGAGTTTGTGTGACACAATCTAGGATGAGAAACAAGCAGATGGAGAAGCAGCTCATTTGAATTTGGAGTTGATTTGAATACTTGAAACATAGTGCCAGAAGACCACATAGATGACCATTGGGCAAGCATGTTAGCAAGAAAGATGTAAGCAAAGATTAAGTTCCACTTTTAGAAAAAAAAATGAAAAAATGGCTCACAGGACTAGTCTCATCATATGACCTGTAACTGTCTACTGTACTCCCAGATTATCCCAGATCTCCATAAATGACTAGTGTAGTAACAGTCACAGATATATATGCTTTCAAACTCAATTAATATGTCAGTCTCCACAGTGAAGTAAACCGTTATGCACTATGGTTGATACTTTTAGCAACAGACCCAGGCAGGATACGTCCAACTGAGTATTAAGATGATTAATTTTGACAGCTGGAGAATGAAGTCAGATCTTTATCCCCAGATGCAAAAGTGTGACATTTCAAAACTATCTACTTCAGATTCTAGTGCAGAGTTGAATCTTAACATTGTGGATAAAGCAGTACAAATCCTGCAAAACAGCATTTCTGGCAATAGGTTTGTAATCCCAATGAAAGTAGGCATTTTATGCTCATCTGTGTACATAATCATATTTTGGTTCTTTAAAATTTTGGGGTACAGTAATAGATGAGGATCAAGCTAGCACAGTATTGGCTTATTTGAATGAAGTTGGATTTTAATATGGGTGGGTGTTGATGTCCATCACTCCCCAACTTGTAGTGGAGCTGGGATGGTAACAAACATTGAAGACCCCTTCCCCCCACCCCCATTGAGGGGTTCTTGGTTGAGTAGATTTTTTCCACCAATCACAGTACAGCATTTATGCCTGTAACACCAGTGTTTGGGGGCATCTGTGTGTCTGTATCAATGCAGTCTGTGACATAATGCTTTGGCTGTGTAGACTGTTGCATTTCAGGCCCACCTGTCCTTTGTGACTTGTACAGTTGGATTTCAGTTTCTGCTTTCATCAGCAAAGTCCTACATTCATTCTTTACCAGCATTTTTCTAGCTGTCTCTGTGGCCATTACATTGCCAGCCATGCCTTGCATTGCCACTACCTGTACCATCAGGGTAGGAACCGTAAGAGTTGGGAGGGTAGCCTAATGGTTAAGGTGTTTGCCTTACAAACACAAGGTACAGGGTTTGAGTCTCACAAGGGATAATTGGCTAGGCTGAAAATGGCTTGCAAGGGCAGTTAGCCTAGTACTAACCTATGAACTAAAACAGCATGTTGGCAACAGCTGCAAGTGACAGAGGGTTATCTAGCCTGCTTAGTTTCTAAAAATATGGCTGCAGTGGAGTGGTTTTGGAGATTGACAGGTGGACCCTATTTTTAAATACATTTTATGTGCAAGTATTGCCCTGTACAATGGTATTACCATCTATTGTTACAACATACCTAACTTTTATGGTTGTGGCTGTTTGTGCTACAAGACAGACTCGTTGCATAATTTTCTCTCACCTTCATCACTGTTGAGCTGTGTGGGATTCACCAGTATTGCACAAATTAAGACTAGTTTTGTTGCAATGTGAACAGTGCTTGCTGCCCAGTTAGCTCTCCTTTCAACACCATCCCCAGCCATCTTTAGATCGAACATTCTGAATGTTGAGTGCCGTAACACCAGAACTCAGAAGGTCAAAACGAGAGAAAAAAAAGCAAAAATGGCTTTTTTTTAAATGGGGATGATTAATTGTGTATACTAAAGTTAAAGGACAATTCCCCGCTTACCATTGCACCATGATCACACACTGTAGGTTTCTTGTTTTTCCCTATACATTGACATTTCCAACACTGATGTTTAGGATTCAGTGTTTATCCTTCAATGTACACTTCCCCCAAGATATTGTCATGTATCCCTCAACAGCACCACCCATCTCTAAATTTCTAGTTGTACTTGTCTATTACAAAAGCCAGGTCAAGAGTATCCACTCCCTCAGTGGCACTCACATCACCCCTTCCATATTAATCCACATATTCATTAATAAGAGCACTCCTTTTCCCCAACTCATCCTTCAGGACAATCTACCACCCTGTCCCCTCAGTTTACAACTCACATTCTCCAGCAGAAGTAGCCAACTCCTTCAATAGCTTCTTTACAGAAACTATCCAAAACATAGCCAATAACTTATCCCCCAGTGCACTAAATCCCTCTGCCTCTACATCCATTACCAAAACCACTTTCAAATTTCAACCAGTCTCAACATCATTTATCCTTACTCTAATCAGAAAACTAAAACAAACTACCATTGCTGCAGATCTCCTACCACCAGATTACCTACAAAAATCAGCAGATGCTGTAGCCTACCCTATATCCATTTTGATAAACCAATCCATATCTGAAACTACCATTCCCACTACCTGGAAAGTATCCCATATCATTCCAATCCACAAGGGAGGCAGTTGCACTGACATCTCAAACTACAGACCCATAGCAATACTCTCTCGTATAGCCAAAATCCTGGAAAAAGTTATCCGAAAACAACTCCTAGCCTATCTTCTTGATAACAGTTACCTGTCAAACTCTCAACATGGCTTCAGACCAAACCACAGTACCACCACTGCCCTACTGTCCTTCACCAATGCCATAAATCACAACAGTAATAACAATAAACTCTCTTCAGCCATCTTCCAAGATCTTTCCAAAGCTTTTGACACGGTAAACCACCAACTTCTCCTGCAAACCCTAGAAACACTCTCCCTAGATACCCATGCTATACAATGGTTTAAGTCATATTTGGGAGGTAGACAACAGGCAGTCCTGTGGAAAGACAACTTATCTACCCTCTTACTCTTGGAGTCCCCCAAGGATCCATCTTAGGGCCCCTCTTATTTTCCATTTTCATTAATGACTTGCACAGAGTAATACCAGACACTACCTGTATCCAATATGCAGATGACTACACCCTGATCTGCTCTGCCACAACCCCAGATGAGCTACTGACACTATCTCAAAACACATTTACCATGGTTGAAAATTGGCTCCTCTATCGTTGTCTAATATTAAACCCCCAAAAAAACACACTGCTGCTGTTCTCCCCATCCCGTAAGACCTCCTCTCTACCCTTCTCCATTACATCTAACAATGGCACTATTATCTCACCAGACCCCTCAACCAAACTACTAGGAGTCATAGTCGACAACAACCTAAAGTTTGATCTGCATACTGACCACACCATCAAAACAGTAAATAAAAAAACTTGGCTCTCTACATAGAATCAAACCTTTCTTAACTCCCCTTGCCAGAACTGTTCTTGCTCGCACTCATCTCCTATCCACACTTCTCTATACCTCCTCCCTATTCACCAGCCTGAATAAAACCTCCCTGAACAAGCTCACAACCTGCTATAATCACACTGCCAGATTTGCCACCGCCTCTGCCTACAGGACCCATCATTGCCACAATCTCAAACTACTTAGCTGGCTTGAACTACCTAACCTTCTACTAACCAACCAACTAAGAATTGCCCACAAGATTCTCTATCAGCCCAAATGGACACCTGATCTTAATACACTCATCACCCCCTACCATAACCTTAAAACTCTCCGATCCTCTAACAAAATGTCAGCTTTCACCTTCAAAGCAAACAACTCAGCTGGGGAAGCTCTGTTTATGAACTCAGTTGGTAAAGTCTGGAACTCTTTCCCTACAGAACTAACCTTACAACCCTCTCCAACCCAATTTAAAAAGAACCTTACTCAATACTTCACTTCAAAATGTCTCTGTCCTTGCTCTACTCCTGACTAATTCCCCACACTTTACTACTGTTTACCCAACTAGGGTCTCTTAACTGTGTCTCTGAATTCTAACTATATTACTCTACTGCCAGGTGATTAAGTGAAATCTAGGACTTATAAGATGTAACACATTTATATATGCACCTCTTGATTCTTGACCTAGGAGCTTCGAAAAAGAAGTTCAAATACATTGTACAACCTGAATTACTCTTATAATGGAATGGTTTCATTATGTAATTATGTAAATATTTTTCAGCTTTCATTATGTAATTATGACAAATTTCTCTGGATTGTATATCTCTATTGTATTTTCCAGTGTATTATGTTGTCTGTCTTATGTCTACTGTATGGATCTTTTCTCCCTGGGCCTCCGCTGAAAATGGACATTTATCCAGTCGGACCTTCCCGGTTAACAAATGTAATATAAAATAAAATAAAATAAAAATAAAAATATGAGAAACTTGATGCCAAAAGCACAGGTAGATACCCATTGACCAAGGATATTAGCCGTCAGGACGTTAAACAGACTAAGTACTGCTTTTGGAAAAAATCAGATGTCAAAACAAAAGAAAAAACAGCTCATAGGAGTAGTGTAACCACATGATCTCCAACTGCTTAATGTCTCCTAGTTCTGCTAAAATGACCAATAATAATCACAGATACATATATTTTCAAATTCAGTTCAGTCTCCACTTCCAAGAAATCAATTATACTGGGTGACTCATGGCACCATTCTACATGAGGTTTGAAAACTTTATTTATTTATTTTACATTTGTTTACCGGGATAGTCCGACTGGATACATGTCCATTTTCAGCGGAGGCCTGGGGAGAAAAGTTCCACATAGTCAAACATACAAAAGGTTACACAAGAAGTTAGAAAACAATTAGAATATATAAAAAAGTGGTAATATACCTTATGTACATTGGTTTAGAAGTGTTCCCTAGTAGGGATTCACAGTTCTCATGGACTGACATACAATGGTTACACAAGAAGTTAGAAAACAATTAGACTATATAAAAACAGAGTGGTACTATATCTTATGTACATTGGTTTAGTAATGTTCCTTAGTAGGGACTCACAGTTCTCATGGACAGAGACAATTACAAGTAAGATTGTAACTCAAGATCTCCGTTGCTTTTTACACACTGTATCGCTATGTTAAAGGAGTTTAACATAGCGAGACAGCTTTAAAAAAAGCAACGGAGATCTCCGTTGCTTTTTTAAAACCTGTGTCGCTATGTTAAACTCTTTTAACATAGCAAGACAGTGTTTGAAAAGAGACTTATACTAATGTAAAAAGTCCGGGCGACCGGACCTTTTTCCATTAGTATAAGTCGATTTACAACGTGCATGCTGGCCAATCAGCATGCATTTTCTGGAATATTAATGGATGGTCATGGTATAATTAGGAATATTGCAGTGTCAAGGTTTTTTTCTGTTTCTCACTGTTTTATATTTGGCCTGGTGAGGGTTTCCTACCTTATGTTTTATGATATAGGTTACAAAAATGGTCACTAAGGTTGTCAGGGAGAGTGCCAGCAGTATACAGTTGGGGTTGGTTGTTAACTAGGATCCAGTAAAGGATACTTTCCCTGTTGGTTGGTTTGTTTATCCTAGTAGGAGAGGTTATGGTCTGTTTAAACCCAGATACGTTTATAGGAGTGAGGGGGGTTCAGCGGAGCAGGGGTGCCAGTCGGTGTTAAAGTCACCAAGAATAATGGTTTCTTGGGGATAAGTAGTGGATAACCAGTACAGGATATTGAAGTTGTTGCCTGGTGGAATGTATCCACAGATGATGTTTAAACAGTTGTACTGGTTAATCTGTAATTTGGGTATGAAGAGTTCAGCATTGTTGAATTGGGGTGGTTGAATGGTGTCTCTATTAACAGTTAGAGTGTTTTTGTAAAGGACTGCTATCCCACCTCCTTTCCTAGTAGCGCGGTCTAACTGGTGTATATTATATCCTGGGGGTAGTATCTCATAGTCGGTAGTACTAGGTTTTAGCCAGGTTTCCATAAGACACATAATGTCTGGGCAGTGGGTTGCTAGGAGGGCATGTAGTTTGGGAATCTTATTGTTAATACTTCTAATACTAAGGTGAAATGCTAGGAGGAAACTAGTGGGAGTAAAAAGGGGTAGCTTGACTGTGGGGGTTGTGGTAGAGGAGTGGAGGTTATTGGGTGTGGGTGGGCCAGGGTTGGGATGAATATCCCTGTGTGTTATAAGGTTATAGTGACAGGATATTCTAAGCTTTAGGAGTTTATTAGTTTTATATAGTCTTTGTCTTTATGATTGTATTTTGTGGTTTTACAGGAGTGATGTATTATTGAGGGTCGTATATTCGGTTTGCTGGGGATGGCACAGTGTTTAGTGTCATGTGTAGTCGTGGGTGTCTGTTTTACCTTGTGGGTAGTGAATACTATGGTCAAGTATTTGTTCGTAGGTAGTTCTTGGAATTCATAAATTCCAATGCCCTGTATCAACTAATACATAGTCTCACCAGGGGCTCCAATATCCTAGACCTGGTCATTACCAACATGGGCAATCGATGCTCCACACCTATGGTCACCCCCTCATTAGTCAGGTCTGTCCATAAGCTAATCACCCTTAATATCCACATCCCACCCCCACCCCCCCCAGTAAGGAAACCTACATAAAAAACTTCTCCAAAGCCAACTTCATGCTACTCAAGTCAGAAGTGACAAACTTCATGACACTCATGCAGACAGGAACTGAAAGTTCAACTGCTGAATCCTACACTAAGGCACTGTACAGGCACATCTACTCATGCATGAATCGTGCCATCCCAAATAGAACCAAGATGCTTTCATCCAAAAAAAGGAAGCCAATCTGGTGGTCCCCTGCCATAAAAAACTTTACAACAAAGGAAGACACTATTGCAGAAAAGAGGAAAATCCCAGGATGCAAAAAACTCCCTTACCAGCTTCAGTAAGAAACTGAGATCCCTCATAAAATCCTCCAAAGCTAGTTACGAAAATAAAATTGCCAAAGATTCCAAAGACAACCACAAGGCATTCTATAACTATGTCAAGAATCTAAATGGCAATGCTCAGATCTGCTCTGAGCTAAAACAGAATGGCATTAAATATACTGATCCCAAGGATATTGCCAATATCCTGGCAGATCGATTCAGTGCCAACTTCCCCCCCCCTCTCACCCCCTAAATGGCCCATCTCAATACCAGAAGATTGCCAAATTCTGGTAATAATGGCCACACAGGTGAAAAACGCACTCTCCAAAGTTAAGAATACAGCATCCATGGGACCAGATGACATCCTGGGGTGTGTACTACATAAACTACAATATGAACTGGCACCTCACCTAAGTGTCATGTTTAATCATAGCCTTATCTCAGGTTTTGTGCCCACTGAGTGGCGTAGAGCTACAGTTATCCCACTCCACAAGGGGGGATCCAACATTGATCCCGGAAACTACCGGGCCATGGAGCGTATTATCATGGAACTTATAACTACTGGACCCCACCCAGTTTGGGTTCATGAAGGGCCGATCTTGTCTCCTGAACCTGAGTGACTTCTTCAAATCAGTCTCCAGAGCCATGGACAAGGGTAAGGTGGTCCACACAGCCTATCTAGACCTTGCCAAGGCCTTTGACACCATCCCCCACTCTGGAATCATAGATAAACTTACTAAGCTGGGCATTAATCCCTACGTCACCCAATGGGTTGCTAACTGGCTTACTGATAGAACCCACACTGTAAAAGTAGCCGACTCCAAATCCAGCTCCAGATAAGTGACAAGTGGAGTACCTCAGGGTTCAGTCCTGGGACCGCTCTTGTTTGACATTTACTTCTCTGAAGTACAGGCCAACATTAAGGGACTCTGGCTAACAAAGTTCGCAGACGACTGCAAGCTGGGAGCCATTATTGAATCCCCAAATGATGTGGATAGTCTATAAAAGGGCCTTACAGAAACAGATGCTTGGTGCCAGAGCCATGGGCTCAAGCTCAATGCCAAGAAATGTATAGTTATCCCCTTTGGGAAAAAACATGTACCCATGAATTACCATATAGGTAGCAGTACACTAAACACCGAAAGTGTGATAAGAGACTTAGGGACACAGGTGGACAATGGTCTCACCTTCAATGACCACATCACCACAACAGTCAGGAAATCCTTCTATGTGGCACACCTCATCACTAAGGGCATTTCATCCAGAAAAAGGGAGGTCATTGTCCCACTGTACTCATCCCTTATTAGACCCATTATAGAATACAACAACCCGTTTGGTATGTACCTCTCAAGACATCTGCAACAACTGGAAAGGCCGCAGAAATACCTCACTAAAAGAATCACAGGCCTAAAGCAGATGCCCTATGCTGACCGCCTTAAAAAACTCCAGCTATTCTCTGTCGCGTATCGTCTACTCAGAGGCAATCTCTGCTTAACATACAAGGCCATGTCAAACTCAGAGCTGTTGGACATGCTACACTTAAAGAAATCCCAATTCCTCAGAGCCACACGCTCCAGGGATCTAAACCTTGTCATCCCAATAAACAAAACATGCTGGAGGGATAGGTTCTTGACCCAGAGACTCCCCAGACTCTGGAATAGATTGCCCATACATGTCAAGCAGAGTGCCTCTTTGGCCCTCTTCAAAAGGAACTTTGACGATTGGATGGGAGAAAGGAAATTCACCCCCGGATCACGTCAGTCGACCTGCTAGACAGGGGTCCAGGGAAGTAAATAGTGTGGGAAGAAATATCCAGAGAATTGTTATGGCTAGGCTTGTATAGGACTTAGGGCCTATAGCCTAGTACCAACCTATGAACCTATGAAATAGAAACAGTATAGGCATTAGGGTAATTAGTATTTTTTTTACTTGTTTGCATTCTGTTGGGGGGTGGGCCAAATTTGACGGTTGATTGTGCTAATGGTGTGGAAGAATGGAAGAGAAGAAAAATGGATGTGGGAGAGGGCTGTTCAATGATTGGAACTGGTGTAGGGGAGGACTGTTCAATGACTGGATCTTAGTATGAGGGGAGTGGCTGAGTGTAGGAGTAGTGGGGCAGGTAGGAATTGGGGGCATGGAGGGGAGCAGAGTGAGACTGAGTGCAGCGGGGATAACACAGACTCCAAGTATTTCCCTGGGCTTACGGTATGTTAAGGTAATGTTTTGGCTGTATTTAGATTTGTTTCTTTTTACACCAAATTTTTAGGCTATTTTTAATATATAGGTTATACACTTGCAGGATAAATTAATAGCTGCAGGGTATAATTTTCTGGGCTATGTGAGGGAGTGCAGGGTGAAATTACTGTTGTAGCAGTTTAACCTGTTTGAGGAAAAATGGGGGTGGGGAAGAGAGAAGGCAGTAGGAGTGGTTAGAGGGGACCTTGATTGACTCAAGACACCACAGCAGAAGTAAGTTTAATGTAAGGGCCTAAACCCTGCACTCAGCACTTAATGTTATTTATGTTTAGCAGGAAAGACAGAACAACAGTATACACTTTTGAGGATTTTTACAAGGGTTACTTGTTCAATGTCAGACAAGTAAAACTTTGATACAGGAAATCTATGTTTGTGTAAAAAGCCAGAAAGGTACAAGGTATACCTGTAAAACTTGGGTCAGAGACCTTGACTAATCTAAGAGTCAGTGTACTTTAGTTACAGGGGAAGGAGGTAAACACTCAAGTAGAAAAGAGCCCTATGGCTGATAAAAATAGTGACTCGCTTAGTTACACAAGCAATGTAAGAGTAAGCTTAACAAATGTTTTTATAAGTGTAACCTACTTTGTTTAATTGCTGGGAGAAAAGTATTTTTTGTTGAGAGAGTGGTAGCCAAATTGCAATCCTGTAGACACCGTTATGCAGCAGCTGCAGTATGCTAGTGGAGGTAACTAGGAAAAGAGAGAAGCAGAGATTCTAGGGTAAGCATTAAGGCAGCAACAGGCAGTTATTTTAAAATAGTACATTGAGAAAGGTTGGGGGGGGTAAAGTAGCACACTTCAGAGTGGACTAGGATGTATAGCTAAGAAACCTTAGCCAAGGGTGGAAGGGAAAGGGAAATCCTAAGCACCTAGATTTGAAAATCATTTGATAAACTTTCAGCAACAGACTCTAGAAGGAAGGTCAGCCCATTTCTTTTTCATTTGCTAGCAATTTTCCATGATCAAAGAATGACATGAGGTTATTTGTCTGAAATGTGAAGGTACGTTTAAGTGAAAGGAGAAAATCTCAAAAAATTCTGGGTGGAGAACCATCAGTCTGATGGAAAATCTTTTTTGACAAGGCAGTGGTTTTACTTTGCGGGTTAATACCTTATCTTCTCTTTTAGAGATGATGAATGTCTTGCATGTCTGTTTTAGCAGACATGCCATGACAGCACATTGAAATAGGCCACATAAACATTCATGTAGCACATGGGAGGTGGAATATTTAACATCTCATAACTCTGACAATGCATCAATGCTCCATTTTTGTCTGAGTCATAAGATGTTAACATGTTCCACTGTCCATGGCTGAATATTTCTGTGGCCCATTTCCATGCCTGTCCTGTGTATAGTACTGATCAAATCTTCCCTGTCCTCTCATGGTAAGTATCCTGAAAGGCTATCTTGTCAGGGCACCATGAAGGAAGACAGTCACACACATTTTCATAGGTGGTGAAAGACGTTTATGACGAGTTCTAAGAAGAAAAGCACATGTCCGGCAATATTTTGATTGTCTACTGTGATAATGAATAGTCGCTGTTCTTAATGAGGCTGGGGTGAGGAAAGTAATTCAATGATCACAGGACAACTGAATATGCTTAGATTTAAAATACTCACTAATGCATGTCCACAGTATGACAGGCAACAAAGAAATAGCAGTTCACTGAACTGCCTATGCCCACTGCAAACTTGATCTTACTATTGTATCTTAACACTTTTGTGTCTTTCGGCTTTTCCCGGTTAGGGGTCGCCACAGCGGAACTCCGGTCCGCTAATGATTGTCAGTAGATTTTGATGTGCTGGCTTGCCGGGCCTAACGCACAACCTTCAACGAAGGAAGGCCCATTCACGCATGTCGACACACAGAAGATGCTCTAACTGAGAATCGAACAGACAACGCCTAACTGTGAGGCGACAACGCTACCGCAGCACCACCACCGCAGTACTATTGTATCTTAACACTAAAGTTGGGAAATGCCTCTGCAGTGATGGACTGTTCCATACAATTAGAAATATATCTATGCTGGAAGGCCCTCTAAAGAAAAAAGTGCCACCTGCATCCATCACCCAGATATGCTATCAGACGTAGTGGTAAATCTGTACATATAGCATATACTGTCTTCTCTTTCAGGGTTGCCCCATATTCTACCTGCCAGTCACAGTAGTAAAATATACTCCCAGGAACATTCCATGGATGCCTAGCAGAAGCAGTGCATTATAGACTTTGTTGATATAGTGCCCCCCAAGTGCATAACAGAGCTTGGTAATTATAAGGGTGCTGTTGCACCTGGGTATATATGCAGGGGCAAACTCAACTACTCATGCTGACTATGAGACACTAGACCATAAGGAATATACTGTGATTAGCTCTGCCAGGCATGGGGTATACTAACCCCCTAGGTTTTATATTCTTGGAAGGTGGGATTCATGCAGATGGAAGGTGGTGCATTCCCACTGTATTATTCCTGATCTAGCCTGAACAAATGAGCTCAAAATAAGCAAGCATAGTGTAGTTCTAAACCACTCATACATACCATCCACATTGACATGTGGTCCATTGTGAATATCAGTATGGCTCATTCTTGGCCCAAGGAGTGCTACTTTACACTCTACTGTATCTGACTGCCAAGAGGCTTGTTTTAATGTGTTGTGGCTTCAAAGAGGCAATGCAGGTAAGGCTTACGAAGGACGATTTGTATATAAGGATATGAAAATATATTCTTACTTTCTGAAAACCACTGAACAGTTATATTAATAAATTCACACAAATATCACTTGAACAGGTCTTTGCAAATAGTTTTAGATCCCCTTTGTTTCAGAAGTATTGAATTGTTTGTCAGGGTAAATTCTAAAAACCAAGTCTTGGGGGTCATTTGCATTCATTCTAGCTTATCATAGGAATGTTATGAAAATAATGGGTGCAAATAAAATAAATAATATTAAATAAATAACCACTTAAGCATTTTATTCCTGAGGGACCTAAAGAACTTTAGAGTTTATTTTTTAATATAAAGCAATATAGCACAGAAGAGGTATACAGCAGTTAGCACTGTTGCCCCACCCTGCTTGGTTCACAAGTTTATTCTAGGCTGGAGTGCCTTTTGTGTGGAGTCTGCATGCCTTACCCGTGTCTACATGAGTTTCACCAGGGACAGTTTGTGGTTCTAGCTGCTTGGCTGCACCTCCCCCCCCCCCCCCATTTTAAAAAGAAAACTAAATTTTATTTAAATATAATGTAGAGCAATTAAGAAAACCTTTATTCTTAAACTAAAAATAAAGATTGACTTATCAGTTTTGTTTCTTCTTGCAGGTTTAGAACTCTATGCATGCACATGCATGGACTTCCGATAATCTCCGTGACAACTAATAAAATAAAATACAATAAATCTAAATTTGCTTATTTTGTTTGCCGGGCTATTTTCAGAACAGCCAGACATTACATTTCTCTCACCAGTGAGTTGAAAACGTTAGGAACATCACTCAATAAACATCTTTTCAGGGTGCAGCATGAAGTAGCAAGGAGCTGTTCCCATTGTTTTAGGCTGCGTCAGGTGGCAGAGGAGGCAGCTTGAGACTGAAAGTGAAAGAAGGGTAACCACTAGGGGCAGAGGCACAAGCATGGGAGCATTTCTTTTTAAAGTTCTCTTTGTTTCTTTTTATTTCTGCCATCCCCGTAAGGTACTGCTTTCATGTAGAAAGGTACGTTTTATTAAAATGTGTGAATGTGTGTGAATGTATATATATATGTTTGTAGAGGGGAGGGTCTAGATGCTTTAAATTGTACCTGATTTTGCAGATGATAGCCAACTGAGATTGAGACTTAATAAGATTTTAAAAAGCCTGCTATTCTAGCAAGTTTCATTTGTACACTTTTTTTTTTTTCCAAGTCTTGAGGAAAGAAGTTGAGAGGTGCGGGGAGAAGGTTGCAGTGACTTTTTAGTATATTCTGACAGAAGTGATATAAGACAATGTGTGGCATTTATTTATGCATTTAGTCATTCATTTGGCACTATGAAAATAGGAGATGTACTGTCACAGCCAGGCATGTAGCTGAAATTGATGGCCGTGTGCGTGTGTGTGTGCGTGCGTGCGTGCGTGCGTGCGTGTGTGTGTGTGTGTGTGTGTGTGTGTGTGTGTGTGTGTGTGTGTCTCAACTATCTCTGATTTTACTTAAAGTTTCTAATTTTTCCCTCCTATTTTGCTCTGCTACTTATAAAATCTGTGGATTTTTTGTGATGAATCAATGAGCGTTGCCACCAGAAAATAATGATGACAGATATTTACATTTCAAACTTAGCATTAAAAACATGCTTTTAAACACCTTTATTGAATTATCATGTAAGACACAGGTAAACATACATTTATTTAAAAAGCATTATACATCACAAACATGCTTTTATGCAATTATAATAAATCCAGCATTACAAAAATTGCTCATTTCCTGCTTTCCTTTAAACCTCCAACCTCCTCCTCCAAAACATTACTTTGCATATATTGTTCCATTTGCATTTTTTTTCTGTGTAGTTTACTCCTACCCTTTTATAAGGGTAAGCTTTCTTTTACCTCTGTTAACAATATTCACTACTTCAAGTATAGTTGGTTAAGACTTTGATTTCTGTTTTCAAGTAATTGCTTTTTTGGCAGCCACCAGAATTAAACTTAACAAGGCCTTACTATGTCTGGACATTTCAGATCTTGAATCCCAGCTCAAAAAATAATTTCCTTATTTACACCCATTTGCTCACCCAATATTTCTAACAGAGTATTCTCTGTGGAATTTCTAAAGTTTGGCAACTCAGTACACTCTCAGAACATATGTTCTCCGAGTTCCTACTGAGGAAATGTGTCAGGAAGACCTAGAAAGGAAAATCTAACAAAAGACTGTAGATTTTGAAATAAATTTATGACAATATTTGGTATGGAAGATGTGAATTCAGTAGTAGAAACTGACAGAATTTATTCATTATTCCCCAAGGTACAATAACTGGGTTAGACTAGATATAAATTATATTTCACATCAGTATGTCCATTTAATCGAACAACATACATCTAGTAACTATTTCACATCATGTACCAATAAAAAACAAAATAAAAATGCAGAGTAGTGAAGTAAAAGCGAGACACAGGCACTTTATATCTTACCTGTTACAAAGAGACGAATTAAGGAATAAGTAGTAGAAATTGTTTTCAAGTTCTTAGGGAAGATAGAAATATCTTCAGAAATTATAGCTAGTGAGTGGGATAAAACAAAAATTGAGTTTAAAAATATGGTACAAATAAAACAGAAAGAGATATGGTTAAGAAGTAATAGGAATTACTTAGAGGGCCTGACAAAAGTTGGGGAATCTCACCAAACAAGAAGAGTCACAAATGCAGAGTGCTAGAGAGAAAATAAGGGAGAAGCTGAATAATATGCTTGAGTTTAGAAAGGTTGCTGTTAAGCAACTATTTTTTAAATAACTCCAGAGCACAAAAACTTTTAGCACAATAACTTAGGCAACAGAAAATAGAAAGGGTTGTCTCCAAACTTAGGGAGCTTATAACAAGAAAAATAAACAGAGATCCTATAGAGATATTTCAGAAATGTTACGAAAATGTGTATATAGCAGAGAAATAGAGGAGCACAACTGGAAACATTTATGGAAGACTTAATTATGCCAAGGTTAGAGGTCGATGAGTACCTAACAGTTAAGATAGAAGGAGATGAGATAAAAACGGTGATGCATAATCAATCTTCAGGAAAGTCTCCAAGAGCAGATGGTATTCCTGTGGAAGTTTGGAGATTTGTAGGAAATAAAGAAAGTGATAAAGATCTGGAAGATTTTATTTAACAGTATTTTAAAAGGGGGACAAGCACCAGCATCTTGGAAGAAAGCTGTAATGGCTGTACTACCTAAGGACGGTAAAGACCCATCACACCCAGCTTCATATAAACTCAGCTCGATTTAAAACCATGATTATAATGTGTTTATGTCTATACTAGCTAAAAGAATGGCAAAGGTGTTGCCAAAATTGATAGATATGGATCAATGTGCTTTTGTGGAGAGGATGCAAATGTTTGACAACATTAATAGAACAACAATGATCCAGAGATAAGCAAAATGTAAGAATGTACCTCTGTTATTAGTGGGTCTTGATGCAGAGAAAGCATTTGGTAGAGTAAGCTGGGATTTTATGAATAGGGAAATGGAAGCATTTGCATTCCCTGATACAATAATAAGGTTAATTAGGAGGATATATAAAGGATAGGAGGCAAACATTAAAGTGGAAGGGTTCCTCTCTGATAAGTTGTGTTTAAAAAGAAGAATAAAGTAAGGGTGTCCTCTTTCCCCTTTGTTATTTGCTTTATGTTTAGAGCCACTGACAAAAAAAATAAGGGACTCAGAAATGCAAGGATGTAATTGGTATGGTATTCAAGAAAAATATGCTTTACTTGCATATGATATTATTTTGTACCAGATAAGTCTAGAAAAGGGCATCTCAGTGTTATGGAACATTTTGACATAATTTCAAGTATTTTCAGGATATAAAAATGAATGAAGATAAAATAAAGACTATAGCCCTAAATTATGTACTCACACATTAGCTGGCTCAGCAATACCCATATTTATGGGGGCATAATAAGATGAAGTATTTAGGAGTATGGATTAAAAGACCTTGTGTTAAGGATATGTGGGAAGAGACTAAACAAAATATATTACAAAAAGTTAGAAACTGGAAGCTATTGTTTATGGATAGTAAGAAACAAGCAGTGAAATTGTTTTTAGACTATTTAGTTTTATATACTGGTCAGTTATATTTTTATCAACTGGAGGAGAATTGGTGGACAATGATTAGCAAAGAGTTGAAGACATTTATCTGGGAGAGGAAAAGGGTCAGAGTTATGTAGGATAAGCTGATCATTTCAATAGAACAAGGTGGCTTAGGATTACCTACTTTGAATGGATATTTTAGAGCCACACAAGCTATAATTCAAAATAGAAAGAGATGATGATGAAGCATGGGGAAAGTTCAAGAAATAGAAAGATTTTGGATCCAGATACTAAAGGAGAATAATAACAATCACGCAAAATACTATATTCATAAAGTAGCAAAAAATATTCTAAGAACTAAACCAATATGAGAATGGAGAAATTAGATTTTGCCAATAGGGATTACTGCAAGTAGGAGTACAAAAAATATGCAAGAAGAGGATGTAATTTACTGGAGAAAACTGTAAAGGAACCAAGCTATTGGGAATAAATAACTAGACAGGGAAAGGTAATAGTGTGGTATGAGGCCAAGAAGATATTTGGAGTGTAGGCTAGAGACCGTCTTCTCTACTAGGGATTGATATCAGAGTACAGGCAAAGAGAAAGGGACTGGGGAATCCTTAAGTGAAGTAGCTGTTCTGATAGAGATTTTTGTTGAATCTAGAACAGAAGTTGCTGTTTAAAAAGGATAATTAGTAGGGCATAGAAAATATTGCATGCTAAGTATAAGAATCAATCAGAGGAAGTTAGAAAAAATTGGGAAGAGAGGCTAGCAAAGCAATTTACAAGAGAACAATGGAAGGCTATATGTATGGCTCTCAAGTATGCAACATAGCCCAGAAGATTTAGGATCTTTGTTTGGGAGTGTTTGGATAAGTATTTTTATACCCCAAGCCGACTTCAAATAATTTTTCTACAGTTTCTGCAGGTAGGTACCAAATGTTGGAGGTGTAATGGGGAAGAAAGAGGAAATTGGGAACATTTGTTTTGGGAGTGTAATGAGCTGTCAGATTTTAAAAATCCCATTTAGAGTACTCTGTTAGAAATATTGGGTGAGCAAATGGCTGTAATTAAGGTAATGATTTTTTTTGAGATAGGACATGAGATCTAAATTGCCTAGACATAGTAAGGCCTTTTTAAGTTTGATTCTGTTGGCTGCCAAAAAAGCAATTACTGAAAAATTGAGATCAAAGTCTAAACCAATTGCATTTGAAATATTGAATATTATAAAAAAAGATAAAAGAACTGGAAGAGGATTGTTTAGAAAAGGGAAGGAGAAAATTACATAGAAATAAATGGAAACTGTGGGAATAATACATGCAGAATAATGTTCAGGAGGAAGATGATTGAGATTTAAGGTAAGGTGGGAATTCAGCAATTTATGTAATGCTGGACTGATGATAGTTACAAGGAAAGAAAAGTTATGCAATTTATAATGTATATAAATGGAAAAATGTTAATATGGTTTGTTTTCTTTTCTGTTAATATACTTTTGAATATGTGTTAAGTTATAATTTAATAAAGGTGTTAAAAATATTTCCGAGGTGTACAGTCACAGTCATAGAAGTGGCTGTAATGATGTTTACATCTGTGTATATGTGTGCTTGGGTGGGATGGAGGGCAAAATAAATTACTGTGGCTGGTTATTATTTTATTACATTTAATATTTGATATATGAGGTGTGTATAGTCAATAAAGGTGACTTTAATTGATAGGTTCAAGGGGCTGTCTGTGGATGAAAGTACTGATGTTTTTGCCATTTGTTCATGTGAAGTTGCCATTATTTTGGCTTTGCAGACATAGTGTGCATTTGTGTGAAGCCAGCTGGAACAGTTTACTATACCCATTTTAACAAACTGAGATGAGGTGTGCAGAGTCAATAAAGTGGCTACAGCTGGTAAGTATGGGGAATGTCTGTGACGAATATGACTGTGTGTGTGTGTGTGTGTGTGTGTGTGTGTGTGTGTGTGTGTGTGTAGAAAGGGTTATTATGTATCTAACAGTAGCAAGTGGGCCATAATTTTTTTACTTTCCATCATGGCATAACATCAGCTTTGTACATAATAAGTAGTTATCTGTGGCAGTCTGGGCAAAATTTGTGTGGTATTAACTGATCATAGGCACAGTGCTGCATCAAGTACTGTTGCCATCTAAGACTGCTTGATTCTCTGGTCATATTTTGGCTGCAATTCCTTCTGTGTGAACTCTGTATGTGCTCCCTGTCTCTGTGTCGGTTTTGTCCATGTGCTTTGGCTTTGTTTTGTTTTTCCCCCAAACCTTCATCTGTAAAATATATGCTTCTGGCCATTTGTGCTTTTACTCTCAGCCCTGTCTAATATCAGACAGGTACACAGAAGGTAGCTGTCTATTTTTTTTTTTTTTTTGAGGAGAGGATGGTATGCACTATTCCTAGAATGGGTGTACATATCCTTCCAATCATTTGTCTTTGGAGTTTAAGTCACTTACCAGACATCAATACTGGGTTGCCCTTAAAAGGGGACTGTGGGTCCAGTGGGTCAATCTGGTTAACAAATGGGTATTATTATTATTATTATTATTATTATTATTATTGAAATACAATGTGGTTGGCTTTGAAAATTAAGCTTTAGATACAAATTATTTTTCTTGAAAGAAAAAAAATAAGACTGAATTTCTATCCTTACTCATAATGGTTATAAAATATCTCAGAAATGTACCTCAAAGCATCTAGAACACTATGTCTTTTGGAGGCCTAGCAGCTCTCAGAACCCCCAGCTTAATTCAATTACTTTCTCCAAACTTATTACAGTGGTTCTTGGCTCGTTTTGGTGTGCTAAAATCATGAGGGGAAGTCAAAAAGTAGGACAAAGAGTGTAAAAACAACAAATAAGTAACCTATTTGGATGATGTATGGCCAGGATGAGGGGAAACAGGGGAGAGACACTGTGGTGGAGCAGTGGGGGCTAGTTTACATCAGAAGACCACAGGGTCATTTTTGTTTAGTCCTACATTTCATCTAAGACTGGCCTTTTTGATTGCAGTGAGACATCTGATGTGTGTATATAGTCAGTAAAGTGGCTATAACAAGTGGATACATTCTTAGGCATTCTGTGGATGAAAGTAAATGACCCCATCTGTTGTTTGATCACATGAAATGGTCATTGACCTTGTGTAATGCATCTCCACCCCATTTAAGTATGCCCCACCCATTCAGTTACTAATCTGAAGTCACCAGCTGCCACTAGTTTTCACCAGGTGTTCCAAAGATGTGCTTTAGATGAATAGGTGTTTCTGTACATTTTTGTAAATGCCCCATGCATGTCATTTCACAGTGAGTGAGTGACTGCATCCTGCAAAGTAGTAATAGCCCATTCCAGATTAGTTTGTCTGCTTTGTGTCATTCAGTGCTAGGAGAGGCACAGGCTACTCTGTGACCAAAATGAACGAATGAAGAATTTTTGCAGCTATGCAGCTATGACCACAATGTTTCTTGGACAAATTGTACACCTATATTATGTTATATATATTAAGCATGTTTGGTATCTGCTGTTATATGAAATTTTAAATGTCTTTTACCTGGATTGTCTTCCTTCTGATTGATATACATGTCTGTTGAGTACATAATGATACAAATCAGTTGGTCATCAAACAGGTGCATTGCATTTCTGTAGGGCTGCATAATGAGATTGCATAGCAGTGCCAATTTAGAAGTTTTGTCCCATCCCCATTGTTGTGCAATCTCAGTATTAGTCTGTTCAAAGTCACATGTTGTCCTCCATGTGGACGGTGTAAAAGAGGGCTTGAAACCCTGAAAAAAAAAAAGGGAAAGGAACATTTCTACTTGCTTTGCATTGATTTTACACAGAGTAATTAATGTATGTTTGATTATTGTATTATCAGAGGAAATGTGTGTGATGTAAGCTCCATAGCCTATAACCTTCAAGCAGGGGATCCCTTACAGAAGCAACAGCCATATACTTAGATTATCTCTTGAAACCCCTAGCTGAGAAGAACACAATATATATAAAAGATTCTATGGACTTTTTGAGAAAAATAAGAAACATTATTGTTGAAACTGGCAGCATCTTGTTAATAATCAATGGAAAGTCTTTATATACTGTGCTTCCTCACAATTACTGCATAGAAGCAGCTGTGGATTCTTTAAAAAATACACCATAATGGTACACAAGCACAGCTAGAGAAGTTAAGAAACTCCTCAATTTGGTACTGGATTTTAACGTCTTTACTTTCAATGGAAAATATTACAAGCAAAAGACTGGAATAGCTATGGGGGTGGCGATGGATCCCAGCATAGCCGACATAGCCCTGGGCAAGTGGGAAGATGATTTTGTGTTCACCAACAGAAATTGTATGCAGCACATCTCATGTTATCTTTGTTTTATCAGTGATGTTTTTATTGTATGTAAAGGTGACACTTTACAACTAGAAGAGTTTATCAGGTACCTCAGTCTAACGACTACCTTCCTGCATTTCACTTCCTCCCACAGCTCCAGTTCAACCACATTCTTAGACATGGTAATTTCCAAGGACATTAACAACAGCAGAAGTTTCACTGATCTTTACTGAAAACCAATGAGAGTGAACATCTTACTCCACAGCAGAAGTCTGCATCCTACCAAGACAAAATATAACATGGTTAAGTCCCAGAGATATAGGTTAGCTAGAATAATCACAAAGATGTAACCTTTTCTGAAAAACCTTAATGACTTGGAAAACAATTTCTTACCAAGAAAGTACAAGAACCAAATATTAAGAAACATTTCTGAACCAATTATCAAGCTTAAAAATACTAATGGACCCATAATAAACTGACAGAGTCAAAGAATTTGTAAGACATTTGTGGACATTAAATCAAACGACAGCTGTTTACTGACATATACTATGGATTTTCATTGTATCGAGAATATTATCAAGAGAACTGGACCATAATAACAGAAAGCCCTTATCTTGTACACATTTTGTGTGAAGCCCCAAATTTTGTATATAGGAAGGCTAGAAATATTAGGAGCTTTGTAGAAGGAAAACCTAAATCACAGGAAAAGAACATGAAAAAATGTGAAACAAACTGTTCACTTTGTGCCTGCATTCAAGAGGGAGTCTCTTTTTACTGCCCATATTTAAAGAAACCTATTAAGACTAATGCAGGCAGAGACTGCAACTCTACACAAGCTGTTTACAGGGGTAGTTGCAATGGATGCGATGCATTTTATGTGGGAAAGACTATTAATAAACTGAAACAAAGGATTTCGGGTCATCTGTCTCAGATCTGGTCTAAATATAGAAACAGTGCCTTGGCCAGACACCTTCAACTCCTCAGAAGACACTCTGGGTTTAAGTTTCAAATACTTGATCAAGTAGACCTCACTGAACTTGAAGGAGACATCCCAAATAATATATCAGAGCTTTGGCTGGCTAACATCTACCTGAAATCAGCTGGAAGTATAAGTGAATTTAAGTACACTTTTATCTGCTCTTTTGCATATAGCACTGTATTTAATTTATTTATTTGTTTTTCACTGAATATTAATGCAACTGACTTGTGGCTGTCTCTCTACAGAGTACTTTTTAGAATTTCTGTGTAGCCGTTGATAGCAGTGGGGGTAGTTTCAGCTCATCACTGACATTCTGTCTTGCCTTATATAAGTGGTACATTTTGAGTTATCTCTGCTTAATATCAGAACTTTGGCCAGCTAACATCAAATCAGCTGGACGTATAAGTGAATTTAAGTACACTTTTATGTACTCTTTTGCATATAACCTTCGCTGAAGGTTGGGCGTTGGGTTGGCAACTCGGCACCATAAAAAAATCTACTGCCAATCATTAGCAGACCGGAGTTCTGCTGTGGCAACCCCTAACTGGGAAAAGCCGAAAAGATAAACAAAAACTGTATTTAATTTATGTATTTGTGTTTTTCACTGAATATTAACACAACTGAAGTTGTGGCTGTCTCTCTACAGAGTACTTTTTAGAATTTCTGTGTAGCCATTGATAGCAGCGGGGGTAGTTTCAGCTCATCACTGACATTCTGTCTTGCCTTATATAAGTGGAACATTTTGAGTTATCTCTGCTTAATATCAGAGCTTTGGCTGGCTAACATCTACCTGAAATCAGCTGGATGTATAAGTGAATTTAAGTACACTTTTATCTGCTCTTTTGCATATAGTTGTTGTTGTGTCTTTCGGCTTATCCCAGTTAGGGGTCGCCACAGTGGAACTCCAGTCCGCTAATGTTTGGTAGTGGATTTTTACATGCCGAGTTACCAGCCCTGACGCACAACCCTCAACGAAGGCACACCCATTCACGCATGCCTCCACACAGAAGACGCTCTAGCTGAGAATCGAACGCAACAACATCTTGCTGTGAGGCGGCAACTCTACCGCAGCACCGCTGTTTGCATATAGTACTGTATTTAATTTATTTATTTGTGTTTTTCACTGAATATTAACTCAATTGAAGTTGTGGCTGTCTCTCTACACTTAGTTCCCCACCTACCCTTCCTGTTCTTGTTTTGGTGTTAATGTTGGTGGCTTTGAAATTGCCCACCCCTCTTGTAGATTTGTATTTGGATACTCCTTCTGGGCCCATCTCATTTGCTCACTCAACTGAGTGCAGTGAGATCATATTCTGATTTCAGGCACTCCTACTGTGTACAAATAGAGAATTTGGGAAGGACAGCCCCTGTAGTCTCTTAATCCTGCTCTGTTCCTTTCCTCAAAAAAAAAATATATATATATTTTATTCAGCTGCTTTTACTGTAACTGTCTTAGTTGCTCTTCTGCATGCTGTTATCTGTTCAGTCGCTCTTACTCTGCACTTATTACTGCTTGTTAGTAGCCTTCTAATTTACTGCCTTCTGCACTTGTTTTTTAATCATTTGTTAATTTAATTGCATTTATTTGAACTGTATTTGCCATAGTGTTGCTACACACTCAGGTGTGCTAGCCTGCACTACAATTTTAATTGTATTTACTGCTGTTTTAGCTGCTTTTCTGTAACAAGAAAAAAATTCTAAGCTTGTTTCCTGCCTTTCCTGTAACTAGTCAAGTCCAGTTACAGACTTGCTGTATCCAGGACTGTTGGTAAGCTTCTGAGCCCCCCAAACCTTTCTGTGTTGGAGGGAAGCCTTCTAGCTTATCAGTGGGAATGGTAAGCACTAGGTAGCCTAACTACCATGGGAAGGGTGGGTTTTGGCCCTGAAATTATAGTTCATTGGCCATTTGGGCAGTTTTTCCATCTCTTTCTGCTTTCTGGTTAAAAGCCCGTTTTGCGTTTGGTCCCTGCCTTTCCTATAACTAGTGTAATTCAGGTACAGATTTGCTGTATCCAGGACTGCTGATAAGCTCCTGAGCCCCCCCCCCCAAGCCCTTCTGTGTTGGAGAGAAGCCTTCTAGCTTATCAGTGGGAGTGGTAAGCACTAGGTGACCTATCTACCACAGAAAGAGTGGTTTCTGGCCCAGAAATTATAGTTTATTGGCCGTTTGGGAAGCTTTTCCATCTCTTTCAACCTTCTGATTTAAAAGTCTGTGTTTGTGCTTGTTTCCTGTCTTTCCTGTTACTAGTCAGGTGAGGGACAGATTTTCTGTATCCACGACTCTTTGTAAGCTTCTGAGCCCCCCAATCCTTTCCATGTTGGAGGGAAGCCTTCTAGCTTATCAGTGGGATTGGTAAGCATCAGGTAGCCTATCTACCACAAGAGGAGTGGTCCCTGGACCAGAAATTGTAGCTATTGGCTGTTTGAGCAGTTTTTTTTTCCATCTCTTTCAACTTTCTGGTTTGAAAGCTGCACTTATGCCTGTTTCCCACCTTTCCTATAACTAGCCTAGTCAGGTTACAGAGTTGCTGTATCCAGGATTGTTAGTAAGCTTCTGAGCCCCCGAAGCCTTTCTGTGTTGGAGGGAAGCCTTCTAGCTTATCAGTGGGAGTGGTAAGCACTAGGTGGCCTATCCTCCACGGGAAGAGTGAGTTTTGGCCCAGAAATTGTAGTTTATTTGGCCGTTTGGGCAGTTTTTCCATCTCTTTCAACTTGATGGCTTAAAAGCCTACATTTGTACTTGTTCCCCGCCTTTCCTGTAACTAGTGTAGTCCAGGTACAGATTTGCTGTATCCAGGACTCTTTATAAACGTCTGAGCCCCCCAAGCCTTTCTGTGTTGGAGGGAAGCCTTCTAGCTTATCAGTGGGAGTGGTAAGCATTAGGTAGCCTATCTACCACAGAAGGAGTGGTTCCTGGCCCAGAAATTGTAGCTATTGGCCGTTTGGGCAGTTTTTTTTCCATCTCTTTCAACGTTCTGGTTTAAAAGCCGCACTTGTGCTTGTTTCCCACCTTTCCTGTAACTAGCCTAGTCCAGATACAGAGTTGCTGTATCCAGGACTATTGGTAAGCTTCCGAGCCCGGCAAGCCTTTCTGTGTTGGAAGAAAGCCTTCTAGCTTATCAGTAGGAGAGGTAAGCACTAAGTAGCCTGTCTACCATGAGGGGAGAGGTTCTTGGCCCAGAAATTGTAGTTTATTGACCATTTGGACAGTTTGTCCTTCTCTTTCAACTTTCTGGTTTAAAAGATCATATGCACTTGTTTCCCATCTTTCCTGTAACTAACCTACTGGGTAGCACTAGAAAGGCTTAAACTGATACAAGCCTTCTAGCATAGAAGAGAGACTTTGGAGTGATTAACTATCAGTTTCCTGTAGTTTCTTGCTGTACTTAACTGTTTTCCACCTAAACGCAGATTTTCCAGCATTTATTGTGATTTAAAAGCTTGTTTTTTCACATATTTTACTTATTTGACTGCCTGCACTTTTAAAAAGTTTTTTGTTTAAATAATTTAACTGTTGTAGGCTATACACTAAAGTGTGATAGCCTTTTCTGATCGTTTGTAGTCATTTAAAGCTGTTTTAAGTGTATTTTTTACTGTTTTTGCCTTATCTTTTCAAAAAAACAAAAAAAAATCCTTGCTTCTCACCTTTCTAAGCTAGTATAGTCCAGTTTTCAGGCTAGTGCTGAATTCAGGGCTGTGATACTAGTTTCTGAGTTGCCCATACCTTATTTGGATAGAAGTAAGTTTCTCTGTTCACCTGTGAGAGAGGGGAGCTTTGAGCAATCTATCTGTCCCTGGAGGAGTGGTTCCAGCCCAGAAGTTAATAGTTTATTAGCCATTTTGGGCTAATTTCTATCTCTTTCATTTCCCTACTATAAAAAACGCGTTTGCATGGTTTTGTGCACTGGGCAGTGCCAGTTAGCTACGGTTAAATTATTCCCGGCTCCACTAAGTCTCCTCTTCAGTTTTTCCCCTTGAAACTAGTCTAACTCTCAATCTAAGCACTCAAAAAGCATCTTACAGCCCAGCACTTGCTCAAACCTAATAGCAAGCACTAATATACCCCAACACTGATTGCAAAGCAGGGCAAGGCTCTTTATTCACTCCTCACCAACCAAGTGACTAAGCAGATCACCCTACTATTCAGGCATGACCAAAGGGCAACTTCAGGTGCACTCTCCAGTCCAGCTGGTGATTCTGGGTATCCTCCTACCACATACCCCCTCCTCCTACCACAAAACCCTAACATATGCGAGACATGCAATTATACAGCCAAACTGGAAGCTAAGCTGTCTCCACCCAAGACTGGAACAGACAGTCAAGAGGAGAAGGTTAACACTTGCACCACACCTCCAGCTGCACACAGACCTACTAAAACAGCACTGGCAAAAAATACACATAAATACACAAAATCATACTCGGGGGCTCTAAATAAAAACCTGCAAAAGCATCAGAGACCTCCAAAGCAGACACACGAACAACTTGCACTTCCTGTCACAAACCAGACAATACATAAAACACAAAATCAGTGTGCCACACAATCACAGCCCTTAAGACGAAATAACATACCTAACACACTAGTAATAGGTGACTCTACAGTCAGGCACACTGACGTCCCACTCACTAGGCTGGACAAGCAAAAGGTTACTGTTAGCTGCCTGGCGGGAGCTAGAATCCGCCACATAACACAAGCACTCAGGTCACTCCAGAACAAGTACAAATATGACTCTGTCATTGTTCATGTTGGTGTGAATTTCCTGAGACATACCTCCCTGGACTACATGAAAAGAGACATGGAAGAGCTCTTTGATCAAGCAGCCCAGGCTGGTATGACCCTGACCCTGAGTAGCATCCTGCCCTCACCAGGAATGATACCTCAGTATAAAGAAAAAATGATCAATTTCAACAACTGGCTAAGCTTCTTGTGTCATTTAAAGGGGATCCGGTGTCTGTCAGCCTGGGAAGACATGCTCAACAAGCCGTGTTGCTTCACAAGAAATGGCTTGCACCTGTCACCCCTAGGCTTTCGAATACTGGCCAAGTATCTTGCTGCCCCCATAGTGCCTTTTTTAGGCAAGGCTCAAAAGTCCAACCCACCTCTGTAAACAGCACAATTAACAAAAAACTGAGGATTATCCTATTCAACGCAGACGTTTAAATCTCAAAATGCACGCGCTCGAAGCACTCCTCAGTATGCAGAACGTCGACATCTGTGCAGTAACTGAAACCTGGTTCAAGGCTCCAGACAGCACCCCAGCACTACCAGGCTACAACTCATACCACACGTTTCGGCCACAGAACATGGACCGAAACACAAAGGGAGGGGGTGTATCCATATTCATCAAGGATACCTACACCTCCAGGTTAGTGGTGCAGCGTGATACTCTGAGATCATCCATGTGCAACTAATATCAGGCAAATCTGCAATGCAAATTGTGGTCTGCTACAGATAACCCTCCATGACCCAGGACCACCAATTCACCTTTCTGGAGATGCTGGAAAACATGAAGGTCATACCGAACACCCTGATATTGGGCGATTTCAGTTACCCTACCATTCACTGGGAAAACTACTTAAGTACAAATTCCCAGGCCCAGCACTTCCTGGAATTCATCAACTCAAATGCCCTGGATCAGCTGATAAACTCCCCTACCAGAGGTGAAAACATATTGGACCTGGTCATCACCAACATGGGTGACAGGTGTTCCACATCGGAGGTCAACCCGTCACTGATTAGATCAGACCATAAACTAATCACTCTGGATGTCCACACCCCACCACCACCCCCAACTAAAGAAACCACAGTAAAAAAAATTTCTAAAGCAAACGTCACCTTACTTAAGACAGAGGTGGAAGTTTCACAGCCCCCACGTTTAAGGATAATACTGCCCAAGATGCAGAAACCTTTACAAATGCACTCTATGAGCACCAACAAGGATGCATGGATCGTACCATCCCTAGCAAAACCAAGACTCACTCCTCTAAGAGAAGGAAACCATTTTGGTGGACCCCTGCAATAAACAGGCTGTACAATAGAAGGAGGAAACTAGTTCAGAAAAAAAACAAATCCCAAGAAGGAAAGACATCCCTGACCAGAATCAGTAAGAAACTAAGGTCCCTCATGAAATCATCCAAGGCTAACTTCGAAAGAAAAATAGCCAAGGATTCAAAAGATAACCACAAAGCCTTCTTTAGCTATGTTATGAATCTAAGTGGCAACTTGCAGATATGCACTGAACTAGTGCAAAATAGCACAAAATATACTGAACCTACTGATATTGCCAACATCCTGGCAGATAGATTCAGTGCAAACTTCACCCCCCCTCACCTCCAAAAGGGCCAACAATAATACCGGAAAAGTGTAGTGTCCCAAAAATCACAGATGCACAGGTGAAAACAGCCCTTTCAAAAGCCAAAAAACACAGCATCAATGGGACCAGATGGTGTCCCAGGCTGCGTCTTGCATGAACTGCAGAACGAACTAACCCCCCACCTAAACACGCTGTTCATCCTCAGCCTCTCCACAGGCTGCATGCCCATAGAATGGCACACAGCAACGGTTATTCCTCTCCACAAAGAAGGAGCCACAACTGACCCTGGTAACTATCACCCCATAAGCCTGACTAGCCTGGTCTGCAAGGCTATGGAGCGCATCATCATGGAACTCATTAACAAAGACATTGGGAGCCTCCAAACACTTGACCCGACCCAGTTCGGCTTTGGCAGATCATGCCTACTAAACCTGGATGACTTCTTCAAGACAGTCACCAAGGCCATAGATGAGGGAAAGGTGGTTTACACAGCCTACCTTGACCTCGCCAAGGCTTTCGACACCATTCCCCACTCAGGTATTACAGAAAAACACACCAGCCTGAAGATAAACCTCTACGTCACGAGATGGGTTGCCAACTGGCTTACAGACAGAACTCACATGGTAAGAATAGTGGGCTCCAGGTCCAACTCTAAACCAGTCACAAGTTGTGTCCTGCAAGGCTCGGTCCTGAGACCCCTACTGTTTGGCATATACTTCTCAGAAGTACAGGCAAATACAGGACTATGGCTAACCAAGTTTGCCAATGACTGCAAACTGGGAGCCATAATTGACTCTATGGCTGACACGGACATCCTCCAAAAGGGCCTTACTGAGCCGGACACCTGGTGTCAAAGTAATGGCCTCAAGCTAAATGCCAAAAAATGCACAGTCATCCCATTTGGGAAAAACAAAACACCCGCAAATTACCACATAGGTGGCAGCTCCCTTAATACAGAAGAGGTAATAAGAGATCTGGGGACCCAGGTAGATAGTAATCTTTCCTTTGACAATCATATTGCCAAAGTAGTTAGGAAATCCTTCTATGTGCCCCATCTAATTACTAAAGGGTTTGCATCTAGAAGTAAAAAGGTTATAGTACCCCTCTACTTGTCACTCATTAGACCCATCATAGAGTACAATGCCCCATTTGGGATGTACCTCACAAGTCCCTTCCAACAGCTGGAAAGACCACAAAAGTACCTCACCAAGAGGATTACTGGCCTCAAACATATGTCCTATGCAGCCCGACTAAAAAACTCTGGCTGTACTCAGTGGCATATTGCTTACTCAGAGGTGATCTCTGCCTGACTTACAAAGCCATGTCCAACTCAGAATTAATGAACATGCTCCACCTAAAGAAATCCAAGTCACTGCGATCCACGCAGTCTACTGAGCTAAACCTCGCCACAACAATAAATAGAACATGCTGGAGGGATAGATTCCTGTCACAGAGAGTCCCCATGCTTTGGAACAAAATTCCAAATTACATCAGGCAGAGCCCCTCACTAACACTCTTCAAGAGAAACCTTGACAAGTGGATGGGTAACAGAAAATACACCCCTGGGATCACTTCATTGGCTCTGCTTGACAGAGGATCAGTTAATTAATCAATGAGGTGGCAAAAGCCGGCACACTCTGGCTAGGCTTATAAATGCCCTCGGGCAGATAGCCTAATACCTACCTATGAACCTAAATACTTTAGAAGAATAAGAATGTATGTGGCAATTAAGGCTGAACTCTTAGAAAGCCTGGACTAAACTAATATTGGCCACTGAAAAGTGTACTACAGCTAAGAAAGTTGACCCATTGTTTACAATAATGAAGGTGTGACCTTCATTTATTTGCATTTATTTATTTGCAATTATCAACAACTTTATTAACTATTAACATTGTAAATGTAATTTTAAAATGTAATATTATGCCAGTGGCATATTAATTTTGATTTAGTGGATACATTTGTATACAAATATTTATCTGCTTATAATAACCATTTTTTAAATAGCTAAATGTTTGTTCTAATTATGTCTTCATTTTATACTGTTAGAATCAGGGCAGATTCGTAAGGCATTTTCTCACATTTTTTATAATTAGGACTTGCAGTATGTGCATATTCCGCAGAAGTTATGACATTTTATTAATTCTTATTTATACCTTTTTAGTACAATAATGGACAGCTTTAATAGCTACACTCATATTAGTGAGGGGTTGAATGCTACTTACTTTAGCTGGCTGAGATAGCGTGACTTCTGACAATTTTAAATAGTAGACTAATGTTAAATGTTTTTTTTTTGTTAACAAACAGCAGAGATAGATTCCGTATAGCACATGCATGGTTTTCATGGCATAGGTTCATAGGTTCATACTAGGCTATCTGCCCTAGGGCATTTATAAGCCTAGCCAGAGTGTGTGTGGCTTTCACCACCCCTTAGGATGAGAATACTATACCCATTAGTTTGCTGTGCCTCTGTCCAGCAGTGACACAGAGATGATTCCCGGGGTAAACCTACGATCTCCCATCCACTCGTCAAGATTTCTCTTGAACAGAGTCAGTGAGGGGCTCTGCCTCACATGGACTGGGATTCTGTTCCATAGTGTAGAGAGTCTCTGGGTGATGAATCTGTCCCTCCAGCACGTCCTATTTATATCCGTGTTGAGGTTTAAGTCTCTTGCTCTCGTGGCTCTGGTGGATTTGGATTTTTTGAGGTGGAGCATGTCCATTAATTCCGGGTTGGACATGGCCTTGTATGTCAGGCACAGATCACCTCTGAGCAGACGGTATGCGACTGAATAGAGCTGGAGTTTCTTCAGTCGGGCAGCGTATGACATGTGTTTGAGCCCCTTTATCCTTTTGGTGAGGAACTTTTGGGGTCTTTCCAACTGCTGCAGGTGTCGGGTAAGGTACATTCCGAATGGGGCGTTGTACTCAATCATTGGTCTGATAAGTGAAGAGTACAGGGGTACAATGACCTCTCCTGATCTGGATGTGAATCCCTTCATGATCAGGTGGGCAATGTAGAAGGTCTTCCTAACCACTTTGGCAATGTGAGTGTCAAAAGAGAGGTTACTGTCAATGTCACTGGCAGTTTAGCCTTTTTAGGTTGTAACGTTTTAATGCAGTGTTTGAGTTTAACTAGTCACTTATTGGTTATTAGTGGCAGATATACTACATGTTTATACTGGCTCCAATATTGTAACATTCATAAATTTTAAATGGGGTCATGTTTACATTTTATCTAAAGTTTGCAGACCTGAGAGAATATCACTGTTGTGAGCATGAGTGACTGTTTTTTTTTGCTAGATTTTTTGATATAGATATATATATATATATATATATATATATATATATATATATATATATATATAAAAAACCTAAACCATGTTATAATGACATCCAGTCAACGTAAAAAAAGAAAAATGAATCTCTCCTCTTATCATTGTGATTTATTTTCCTATAATTTCTCATACTTATCCATTCTAATTAACTGCATCCACCTAGCAAGTTTATGGACTAAATCTTATTCACATCTTGCATACATTTTGGGAAATAGCTTGGGTAACTACAGCAACATTATCAACATTTTATAGATTCTTTTAAATAAGTTGATGTATGGAAATGTTTATGGAAAGATAAAATGGATACACCTTAACTGCTCCAAACAAAATGTGTTTTTTTAAGGTAATATGCAAAGTTTCCATTATGATTAAATATTCTGCAATGTGTATTTTAGGGCACATATTGTTACTTACCCTAGGCAGTGTAAGCATAATTACTGTACTTTACTTTAAGAAAATGAAAGATTGTTAGATTACTGTTTGGAAGTTTCATGTGTCCTTATAAGTCTTTCCATGGCTTTGCATATTAGGCTGGTCAGATTTTAAAGTAGATTTTGTATTACTGTTTTTTATGAAATGTTACAGTAATTAGATATGTTTTTATACATTGCATATAGGTTCATAGGTTGATACTAGGCTATCTGCCCTAGGGCATTTATAAGCCTAGCCTTTTAGATTAGTTGACTGTGCCTCTGTATAGTAGGTCACAGAAGATAGCCCTTTTAAGGTTAGTTTACTGTGCCTCTGTCTAGTAGGGACACAGAAGAGATCCCAGGGGTAAACCTACGATCTCCCATCCACTCTTCAAGATTTCTCTTGAAGAGGGTCATTGAGGGGCTCTGCCTAACATGGATTGGGATTTTGTTCCAGAGTGAGGGGAGCCTCTGGGATATGAATCTGTCCTTCCAGCATGTCCTATTTATTTCTGTGCTGAGGTTTAAGTCCCTGGAGTGTGTAGCTCTAAGGGATTTGGATTTCCTGAGGTGGAGCATGTCCATTAATTCTGGGTTGGACATGGCTTTATACGTCAGGCACAGATCGCCTCTGAGTAGGCGGTAAACAACTGAGTAGAGCTGGAGTTTCTTTAGCCTAACTGCGTATGGCATCTGTTTGAGTCCCTTGATCCTCTTGTTGAGGTACTTTTGGGGTCTTTCCAGTTTCTGCAGGTGTCGGGTAAGGTACATCCCAAATGGGGCATTGTATTCAATTATGGGCCTGATGAGTGATGAGTAGAGGGGCACAATGACCTCTCTTGATCTAGATGTGAACCCTTTCATGATAAGGTGGGCTATATAGAAGGTCTTTCTAACCACTTTGGCAACGTGATTGTCAAAGGAGAGATTGCTATCTACTTGGGCCCCCAAATCCCTAATTACTTCTTCCGTACTTAATGGATTACCACCTATGTAGTAATTTGTGGGCACTTTGTTTTTCCCCAAGGGGATGACTATGCACCTTTTGGCATTTAGCTTTAGGCCATGGCTCTGGCACCAGTTATCCATCTCTGTGAGACCCTTTTGGAGGATGCTTGTGTCAGTCGGCGAGTCAATTATGGCACCCAGTTTGCAGTCATCTGCAAACTTGGTCAGCCATAGTCCTCCCATGTTAGCCTGTACCTCAGAGAAATATATACCAAACAAGAGAGGTCCCAGAACTGAGCCTTGTGGGACACCACTTGTAACTGGTTTAGAGTCTGACATGGCACCTGCAATTCTGACCATGTGGGTTCTATCCCTGAGCCAGTTTGCAACACATCTTGTGACATAGGGGTTGATATTTAAGCTGGTGAGCTTATTTATGATGCCCGAGTGGGGTATTGTGTCAAAGGCTTTTGCGAGGTCCAGGTAGGTTGTGTGGACCACCTTCCATTCATCTATGGCCTTGGTGTTTCAAAGAAGTCGACCAGGTTTAAGAGGCAAGATCTGCCCTTAACAAAGCTGAATTGGGTAGGATCCAGTGTTTGGAGGTTCCCAATGTCTTTGTTTATGAGTTCCATGATGATATGCTCCATAGCTTTGCAGACTAGGCTAGTCAGGCTTATAAGGCGATAGTTTCCGGGGTCTGTTGTGGCACCACCTTTGTGGAGTGGGACCACTGTTGCTGTACACCATTCCTTGGGTACATATCCTGTAGTAAGGCTGAGATTGAACAGTGACTTTATGTGAGGGTTCAGTTCTTCTTGGAGCTCATGTAAGACGCAGCCCGAGACACCTTCCGGTCCCATTGATGTTGTGTTTTTTGCTTTGGAGAGGGCAGCTCTCACCTGTGCATCTGTGATGTCAGGGAGGCTACACTCTGTTGGGATAGACATTTGCTCTTTTGGGGGGGAGTTTGCACTGAACCTGTCTGCCAGGATGTTGGCAATGTCTGTGGGTTCAGTGTATTTTTTGTCATTTTGCACTAACTCAGAGCATATCTGGGAGTTTCCACCCAGGTTCCTGACATAACCAAAGAAGGCCTTGTGATTATCTTTAGCATCTTGTGCAATTTTTCTTTCGAAGCTGGCCTTAGATGATTTTATGAGGGATCGTAGTTTCTTGCTAGTACTGATCAGAGATGCCTTCCCTTTTTCTGATTTTGCTCTATCATGTAGTAGCTTCCTCCTTCTGTTGTATAGCTTATTTATGGCTGAGGTCCACCAGACAAGTCTCCTGCCTTTGGAGGAGTGAGTCTTGGTTTTATTTGGGATAGCACGATCCATGCATTCCTGTAGGTGTCCATAGAATGCGTTTGTAAAGGATTCTGCGGTTTGGGCCGTATTTTCCACTGGCCCGGGGGCTTTGAAGGATTTCACCTCGGTTTTGAGAAGTGTGAGGTTTGCTTTTGAGAAGTTCTTCACTGTGGTTTTCTTGGCTGGGGGTGGGGACGGGATATGGATGTCCAGTGAGATTAATTTATGGTCAGATCTTACCAATGAGGGGTATACCTCTGGTATGGAACATAGAGTTGGAGAAAAAACACTTTATAAAAAACAACGAAATACAGCAAAGCTTTCAGGCATAAAAACTCTTCTTCAGTGCATTACAATTCACAAATGAAATACATACTGAATATATAGTGGGTCAACGCCACATGGCCAGCAGCCCATTGGTCATATGACATATATACAATAAAATTTAAAAACATATATTAAAACGTGTTTCATTTCAATTTAGTCTGTTGTAAATATTTAAGGACAGGTTTTAGAGTAATAACATCATTAAGTCCTGGCCATCTATCTGCTTTTAACCTAATCATCCACTCATATTCCTTTAGCTCAAGTTTATTATTAATGTCACCTCCACGTGGTGTTATTTCAACTATCTGTACAACTCTAAAAAGAAATCTGTGTTGAACACCATTTTCCTGTATATGCTTATATAAAGAATTAGTGGCTACCGCCCTCCTGATTTCTGATTTATGCTCAACAATTCTATCTTTTAATTTCCTTATAGTTTTTCCTATATAGAATGATGAGCATTGAGAGCAAGTAGCCATATAAACCACTGAGGTGGTATTGCAAGAGGCCTTTACATTAAATTTACTTATACCTATATAGGAAAAACTATAAGGAAATTAAAAGATAGAATTGTTGAGCATAAATCAGAAATCAGGAGGGCGGTAGCCACTAATTCTTTATATAAGCATATACAGGAAAATGGTGTTCAACATAGATTTCTTTTTAGAGTTGTACAGATAGTTGAAATAACACCACGTGGAGGTGACATTGATAATAAACTTGAGCTAAAGGAATATGAGTGGATGATTAGGTTAAAAGCAGATAGATGGCCAGGACTTAATGATGTTATTACTCTAAAACCTGCCCTTAAATATTTACAACAGACTAAATTGAAATGAAACACGTTTTAATATATGTTTTTAAATTTTATTGTATATATGTCATATGACCAATGGGCTGCTGGTCATGTGGTGTTGACCCACTATATATTCAGTATGTATTTCATTTGTGAATTGTAATGCACTGAAGAAGGGTTTTTATGCCTGAAAGCTTTGCTGTATTTCGTTGTTTTTTATAAAGTGTTTTTTCTCCAGTTCTGCGTATTTTTTCCATGGAACATAGAGTCCCCATGTTGGTGATGATCAGGTCCAATATGTTTTCTCCTCTTGTGGGAGTGGTGACCAGTTGTTCCATAGCATTTGAGTTTCTAAATTCTAGAAACCATTGGGCGAGGGTGTTGGGGCTTGAGAAGTGCTCCCAGTCTATGTTTGGGTGGTTGAAGTCACCCAATATAATGGTGTTTGGAGAGACCTTCATATTCTCCAGTGTTCCCAGGAAAGCCGAGTGGGGTTCCTGAGTTTGGGAGGGCAGTCTGTAGCAGGCTACAAACTGAAAGGCAGTTTTTCCCACTGTTAGTTGCACATGGATGGTCTCCGATGCTTCGTGCAGTCCACTAACCTGGAGGTGTGGGTATCTTTGAATATGGATACTCCCCCTCCTTTTGTGGTTTGGTCCGAGTTTTGGGGCCGAAAAGCATGGTATGAGGTATAACCTGGTAGTGCTGGGGTGCTCTCGGGAGCTTTGAACCAGGTTTCTGTTACTGCACAGATATCGATATTCTCCATACTGAGGAGAGCCTCGAGTGCGTGCATCTTGAGGTTTAGACTTCTGGCGTTGAGCAGCATTACCCTTAGTTTCTTTTTCCTTGTGTTGTCTATGGAGGTGGGTTTGTCTTTTGAGCCTTGCCTAAAAAAGGCACTATGGGGGTGGCAAGAGCCTTAGCTAGTATTCGAAAGCCCAGGGGTGACAGGTGCAAGCCGTCCTTAGCGAAGCAATGTGGCTTGTCGAGTATGTCATCCCAGGCTGACAGACACTGGATCCCCTTTGAATGACACTAATACTTTAGCCAATTGTTAAAATTGATCATTTTGTCTTTATACTGTGGCATCATTCTTGGTGAGGGTAAGATGCTACTCAAGGTCAGGGTCATACCGGCCTGGGATACATGATCAGAGAGCTCCTCTATGTCTCTTTTCATGTAGTCCAGGGAGGTACATCTCAGGTCATTCACACCAGCATGGACAATGACGGAGTCATATTTGTACTTGCTTTGGAGTGACCTGAGTGCTTGTGTTATGTGGCGGATACTGGCACCCGACAGGCAGCTTACACTGACCTTCTCCTTGTTCAACCTGGTAAGTGGGACATCAGTGTGTCTGACAATAGAGTCACCTATTACAAGTGTATTAGGTGTGTTGTTTAGCCTTAAGGGCTGTGACTGTGTGGCCCACTGACTTTGTGATCTATGTGATACGTGGGTATTGTTATGGGGTAGCGGTTGCTTGGATGTCTCTGCTGCTTGGGCAGATTTTTATTTAGAGCCTCCGAGTATGTTTTTGTGTGTTTATGTGTTTGGTTTTCTGTTGCGATAGGTCTATGTGAGACTGGATTTGTGGTGTGTGTGGTTACCTTCTCCTCCTGACTGACTGCGCCAGTACTGGGTTGAGAGAGCTAAGCCTCCAGATTGGCTATATAGTTGCATCCTTCACATATATTTGAGCTTGTTGGGAGGAGGAGAGGGTGGGCTGTGTACATAAGGCAGTTGTAACATTGCCTCAAGATTCCCAGATTCACCAGCTGGACTGGAGAGTAACCCCGAAACTGACTTTTGGACATGCCAGAATAGTATAAGGAACTACTTTTTGACTGATCAAAAAGGACCAATAGGGAGCCAAGTACTTAAAGGGAGTATAAGAGGGTGTAGTGCTTTAGTTTATTAGTGCTTACTTATAAGATTACTTATGCGAGCAACTGCAGGGCTTTAGAATGAAAATAGAGTGCTTACTTTGAGATTTAGAACAGTTCTAAGGGAAAAAGTGAAGAGCAGACTTTGTGGAGCTGGGAATAGTTTAAACCCATTTAAGCGGCGCTGCCCGATGCTGCGCTATGCGCAAAATCGTGCAAAACCACGCAAATGCGGGTTTTAAAGCAGGGAAACTGAAAGAGATAGGAATTGACCCAAACGGCCAATAAGCTACTAGTTTCAGGGCTGAGACCACTCCTCCAGGGACAGATAGGCTGCTCAAAGCTCCCCACTCTCACTGGTGAACAGAGAAGCTTCCTCCTATCCAAGTAAGGATATGGGCAACACAGGAAACTATACCACAGTCCGGAATTCAGCAAAACCTGAAATCTGGACTAATCTAGTGACTTAACTATCTGCTTTCTGGGACTTTTTTCATAACATATAGTTCCTTTATTTGCTATGTTGTTTTAATTAACTGAACTTCACTTGTGCACATAAAATTATTTACTTCAATTAACTTTGCTGGTTTCACATAAGTCATTATTTATTTAAATTATTTACATTTGCTAGTCCCTTCACTGGGACTCTCTGCTATGTTATCATGATGCATATATCAGGTATGCCATAGAAAAGAACCGTGACTTGTCATGGGCAGCCATACATATCTTCCAGGTATGTCTTGAAAAACTGGTAATATCTGTAAATGTGCTATGTATACCGCTCAACCTCTCAATGCAAGAAATCTGGACAAACCCTGACAAAATGGGGGGACAAAGGCCCCAAAATAGGGAAATATTTTAAATGCTGCTTTTATAAACTTGGAAGGTTGCTAGAGTGAAAGGATTTATTTTAACGTGGATTTACTAAAGGATTTGAAGTCTGAAACTCAAATGTAGGTCACTATTTAATGACATCAATCTTCAGATCATCCCAGCGATTTGCCAGAAACCACAAATTTTAGGAGGAACACACCAAAAATATAAGCCGAAAATCTGGACATTCTATGAAAATCTGAACATTTGAGTTTACAGTGCTGTGTACTGGATAGGAGTTATTTACAACAGCCCTGAAGGGTAATTTTAAGTCAAGCTAATAACCTGAGGTTATAGTCAAACCCTATACTTTTGTGTCTATGAGGTGAAGACCTTAACCATTATGCTAAATCCACCCCAGTGGTTTGCAACTGAATGTATGGTGTTGTGTTTTCACACATGCTGATACAATATCTTAACATCCCCCTTTCCCAGTGTTCTACTTTCCTACCTCACTTGTCGGCTTTCCAGACTGCACCCTCCCCTTTGCAAATTCTTGAATCCGCCACTGCAGTATGTTTTTCATTAGGTGCCTGAACTCTAGGGAGTCTTAGATCTTCCGGACAGAGAAGCTTCCTCATTATTTGTTTTTGGACCCAGTATATTGACATACTGGGTTTTTGAGACTTCAAGGGACAACACAGAGACTGTTTGTTCCTATAACCCTTTTCCCTACATCTGCATCAAGTTTCTTTTAAAAATATTTACATGTTTTGATTGCTTTACAGCAATAACCCTATCCCATTCCTCCATAGCTGTGTGAAAAACCTTTTCCCCCTACAAACAAACTCACACATTAGCAGGGATATTCCCTGTCACTTAATGAATTACAATATATAGGTGGAATGTCCCAAAAGATCTACTGTTGGATTTAAATTCTATAAAATTCAAAGAAAAACTCCAGGTGACCACCACGACTGCAAAATCTAATTTAATATAGACAAGCATTTTCACGTAGTTAACCTAAGCTTTCTCAAGTCCTTAATACAACAAAACAGCATTCACTCATCTTATATCTAAAATTCAGCAATTAATCAATAAAATAATAATAAATTATACAATTAATCTAACTGAACAACATCTAAACACTTAAATAATTTAAAAGGGCGAGCATCAAGCTCAGGTTTAATACAAACATAATTGTTCAACCCCGGATATATATGTGCCTGTAGTCTTAAAATCCATTTAAGTTCAATATGTTCTACATAATTATTATTCCCTTCCCTCTTGTCAGGAAAAATCATTTGTAGAACCTTAAAACTAAAACTATGTGTGGGAAATTCCATCGTATGCCTAGCTAGGGCATTTAATTTCTGTTATTGACATACATATGCTGGTAAATACTCTCTCTCAGCTGGAGTTATATTCTGACTTAATAGGAATGAGGTAGGAACCCCATAACCTAAAAAGACTACGTTGACATGACATCTGCCAGTGTTGACGTATTCCAAGCCACCCATCTGCCAGTGTTGACATATTCCAAGCTACCCTATCAGAGATTAGGAAGAGTAAGTCTCTTTCTAGAGAACCCAGCCCAATAGCCATTTCTTCTTTGGTGCTTTAGGCGGATTGGTGTGTCTGCCCCCCCACATCAGTTAATTCATTTCCATTTAAATCTGACTTTTACATTCTGTATTTTCTAAGTTGTGGTAGACATATTGTAGCAATTCTTTAGTTAGAGTTAGTAGTGCCAGAACAAGCCAGCTAGACTGTTTTTTTCCATTTCTAATTGCTGTTTCTCTGTTTAAAACATTGTTTTAAAGTTCACTTAGCAAACACATATCTGTCTTTATATTTAATCTTCAAACTGTATTGTCAGATTTCTTTAAGAATTATAGTTATTCAATTTCAAAAGTTTGTGGCCTTTTCATACTGTAGTGCACTCTTGGAGGTAGCATATATAATTAGCAGGGGAATGTCATTTTATAGTGTGTGCTTTCAATGAACCAGTTTTGTATATATATATATATATATATATATATATATATATATATATATATGTATATGTATATATATATATATATATATATATATATATATGTGTATATATATATATATTTATATATATATATATTTATATATATATATATATATATATATATATATGTATATATATATATATATATATATATATATATAGATCCCACGGTGGTGGTGCTGCAGTAGCGTTGTTGCCTCACAGTAAGACGCTGTCCTGTTCGATTCTCAGCTAGAGTGTCTTCTGCGTGGAGACATGCGTGAATGGGCGTACCATCATTGAAGGTTGTGCATCAGGCCTGGCAAGCCGGTGCGTAAAAAAAAAATCAACTGCCAATCATTAGCGGACCGGAGTTCTGCTGTGGCGACCCCTAACCGGGAAAAGCCGAAAGACACAAATATATATATATATATATACATATATATATATATATACATATATATATATATATATATATATATATATATATATATATATATATGTATGTATAGATAGAGATATATTTATATGAGAAAACAGTGCAGATCAAAAGAACATAGTCCCTACCCCTGACCTATTATTTGATTACAGTATTGTAGTTATAAACCCAATGTCATCACATCTTAATTGCTGGGTATCTCATGAGGTTATAAGTCTCAATACACTGCATACAAAAGTATGTTTCCAGTTTTGTGTTATGTGAATAACTGGTCAACTCCTGCAGTCCCTTGACTAATCTTTTTTGCTTATTTTTTTTCATATCTTGCTTTCTCCATGATTGTTAAATGCTACTTGAAGTTGCATCAACTATATACTGACATTAGTATTTGTCTGGGTTTATATCTCAGTATGCAGTTTACAATGTACTTTGTTTCTGTACAACTTTATATTCTCCCTGAGTATCTCCCAGCTTATGTAGTACTTCTAATAGAAACAGTTCTCCACTTATTTTATATTATAACCTTTTTATTGCTCCTCCCTAAATGCATAATTCCTGATTTATTCATATTTACCCTTGTTCTTTTTATACTTTTCAATTCTGCTTATCCCTGTTTTCTCTTCTGGAAGCCTTATCTTTTAGTTGTGCTATTTATTGCATACCATGAGTATGTCATCAGGAAACTGATCAGTGCTGTCCTTCTGCAATCTGTCTGACATGAAAGGCTAATAATACTGTGCCCAATTACGATCACTGTGATAACATTTCACTGTACATTTTTACTACATATCTTTGAGCATCTAACCATAATTCCTTCCCCTTATCACCTCTTCATAATTCCATCCTCTTTTATTAACTAACATGAATTCTCTTCCTTTCTCTCCCCTCTCTTCCTTCCTTTCTTCCTTCCTTCTCCGTTCTGTTTCCCCTTGCTCTTCTTTTTCTCCTTTCCTTTCTCTCCCCTCTCTTCCTTCTTCCTTCCTTCCTTCCTTCTCCGTTCAGTTTCCCTTGCTCTTCTTTTTCTCCTTTCCTTTCCTCCCCTCTCTTCCTTCTTCCTTCCTTCCTTCCTTCTCCATTCGGTTTCCCTTGCTCTTCTTTTTCTCCTTTCCTTTCCTCCCTTCTCTTCCTTCTTCCTTCCTTCTCCGGTCTCTTTCCCTTGCTCTTCTTTTTCTCCTTTCCTTTCCTCCCTTCTCTGTTCTCTTTCCCTTGCTCTTCTTTTTTTCCTTTCCTTTCCTCCCTTCTCTTCCTTCTTCCTTCTTTCCTTCCTTCCTTCCTTCTCCGTTCGGTTTCCCTTGCTCTTCTTTTTCTCCTTTCCTTTCCTCCCTTCTCTTCCTTCTTCCTTCCTTCCTTCTCCGTTCGGTTTCCCTTGCTCTTCTTTTTCTCCTTTCCTTTCCTCCCTTCTCTTCCTTCTTCCTTCCTTTCTTCCTTCCTTCTCTGTTCTCTTTCCCTTGCTCTTCTTTTTCTCCTTTCCTTTCCTTCCTTCTCTGTTCTCTTTCCCTTGCTCTTCTTTTTCTCCTTTCCTTTCCTCCCTTCTCTTATTACCCAAGTCACCAGTCACTCCTCTGATAGCTCGCTACTTTAACTCCATTTCCTAATCCCCCAACTGCAGAATCTCTTTCCTTTCTCTAAGTCGTTTGCCCATTTTAAAATGCTTAACATATTTACCATTGGTTATCACTACTGATTGTACTTCACTAGGTGTTCACTATCCTATGATTGTTGTTTAATATTCACTGTATGATTTTCTGATCTGACTTTATTTATCCTGTATGTTGATTCTACTGTTTGTTGCTGTACTTCATGTGATAATATTATGTAGATTATTAACTGAACTATGTATGTTGGAGCTTTTCTCCTCAGGTCTTTGCTAAAAACGGGATTCATGCCCAGTTGGACTTTCTCAGTAAACAAATGCCAAATAAATAAAAATAACTTACTATAGTGTAGGCATGAGACATATCCTACATATAAAATACCTGTTAAGTGCCATGCCTCCACTGCTATAGATACATATTCATAGAACTATAACTGACCTAGTTCACATTTATCATCATTTTAATTCCAGACTCAAGTGATATTGTCTAAGTTGTTTTTCCCGTGTTCCAGTCCCAGCAAAATTCATTTTCTAATATTTTGCTTTCTATTGTTATAGGGTCAGTGTTAGAAAACATATCCAAGTGTCTGTTACAGGAATAGAACACACAATCATTTGACTTTCTTGGCATTAAAGATGGTTGTGTTACTTCTTCAGCCACTGAAACAAGTTTTATTATGGAAGAAATCCGTTTTTTTCTTAGTGACTTAGGAGTTGACTTTATTAAGCAAGAGGCTGAGAAAGTGAAGCTGTTATTATGGGAGGTGTGGTGGCTTTGCTCTCACAAAAGATATGTATGACAGTTTTGCCCACATGTTGTTTAACACTGTCTGATTTAAAGAAATGACATTCACAAAGCCATCCTCTTTACTTGCTCCTTAGATTCCTGGTGTTATTTCAACATATTCCAAATTCTAGCCATTTTTCACTTGTGAAATGTTGCAGTTCTGAATACTTTTTCTCCCTATATTTGCTGATCATCATCTCCTTCTTCCTCGCTAGGCCATCATCCAGGCACTTTTCAAGCGGTTATTTGTAGTCTGACCCCTTTTATTCCCTATGACAGCCTAAGATGCATGTCTGCTCAGAATGCTGGACCCACTGATACATATACGATTCCAGTCAAGAGCCTTGGCCCAGCTTAATGCTCCCATTTTTACAATTACCAGCACAACCCTAATAAGAAAGCTAGAAAAGTGCTATAATAAAATTGCTAAGGTCACAATCAAAATGCCCAGTACCACTCACCTCTGCATTGTATAAAAAACTTACATTGGCACAGACTCTCAAATAACCTCAACTTTGCATAAGTAAACATTGCTTAAATAATATTCTCCACTTCCACAAGAAATGCCCCTCCCTCAATTTTTTACTACAATGGTGCTCTCATCTAGACTATTCCATTCTACAGATGCAAACCTACTTGGATCTAAAAGAAAAAATCATACAATGCTCTCAGCAACAACCTATATTCAAGTTTTATATATAAAAACAGAATTCTCTTCCTCCAATTCTAGGGTGAGCATCATTCCTCAGTACATTCATATTCAACTTAAAAGACTACCTGCACAGCTTTTGGATCTGAACTTGCTCCTGCTCACCTGGCTAAATATTATCCCACATCTTCTCTCTGTTTTTCCTCATTCTTTCTCTTTTTTCTTTCTGTTTTTTTTTTTACCCCCTCCACTACAATAACTTCTTCCCACCTCGCAATTACTTGTTTGCATCATTTCTTTAATTCTGCATACCATACCATACCCCTTGCCTTGCTACTCCTTTTCTAGTCTATACACCCTTTGTTTCTCTAATTATCTTCCCCTTCTAACATTTTAAGCTCTCTATTCTCCCTTTTCTACTCTTTTCATCCCTTCTTCTCTAAAAAAAAGTTTTACTCCCCTCCATTGTATCCTTTCTAATGCAAGTCTTTCCTCCTCTCTTTACCTATATATGAAGATCTTATGTCTATATTTTAAATACCCTCCTCTGTCACTGAAAATGTCTCTAGCTGCTGTATATAAACATTGTCTTTGTTTTTTTTTTCTTTTCAACATGTATAGCTCATACATTATCTGTATTGTACATTATCTGTATTGCATGTTTTTTACTCATTTTAATTAATGTTAAGTTTATTGGAGCTTTTCTCCTCAACAGTCTGTTTAAATGGAGTCTTGCAAGGCTAAGCTGGACTATCATGGTTTACACTGCCTAGGAAGAAAGCACATCTAACCCTGTTGTACCATTTTATTTATTAATTTATTTATTTGCATTTGTTAACCAGGATAGAGCACTGGTCCACATGAACCTTATTTACAAACTTATCCCAGGAGCACTGTCTGGTTAAGTGACTTGCTCAGACTCGCACAGTAGACAATGAAGGCTTGTTTTTGACAGAAAGCCTTGCTTGAAGTCAGTGTTGCAGAAGACTTAGTTGCCTCACTTCCCTAGGATTTGTAAGCCCACATCACCTATTCACTATCACTCTTGTCACCTGGCTCCTTTAGTGCCAAAGCTGTAAGCACCTTCCGCCTCATATGGTTCACAGTCAGGGCTTTCTCCATGAAGACAGGACTGTTTTAATGCTTGACTAAATAGTTTAACACTCAATAAATTACATCTATGTTTCATTTCATTATCAATCTGTCTAGGATATCGCCTGGTCCTTCAGTTGGTTCTACCATTATTTCTCTTATTATTTACAAAACACTCTTTCTTAAGGCTCTGGTCCTAATTTTCAAATATTTCTATAGCCTGCGACTCTTGTCCTGCAACTATTTTCTCTTCTACCTCTTCAGAATACTTAAATACTAACATATTTAATCTACTGCATCTCTCTCTCTCTTCTTTTGTATTATTTATAGGGTGGGAGGTTGGCGTAATGGTTAAGGTGCTTACCTTAAAAACACAAGGTGCAGGGTTTGATTCTGACATGGGGTAATTGGCTAGGCTTAAAAATGGCTCATAAGGGCAGTTAGCCTAGTACTAACCTATGAACCTATGTACAAAAAAGTCTGCTTGTTTTATTTCTATCAAGTGTTTTCTAACTTCACATCTCTTTCATATTTTATCGCTTTATTGTATAGATGTCTTTTTTACTCTTGTATTTTAAGCTTTACATTTTAAATGTTTGCTGTTTATACTACTTTAGTATCAAAGATGTCTGTGACATTTAGAAAAAAGTCAGAAAACATCTGTTCTTGTAATTCTTGTAAAGTAGCAACACATTTATTAAAGTTCGTGGGGAGGGAACTATCAATTCATCTTGGACTACAAAACGATACTTTGAACAAATGCCTGGAATTTAGCTATTTGTTTGGTTGTAGCTGTATAACTCTTTAGTATACTGTAAAACAAACCCCGATATACACACAAATGAGGGCTATTCTGTTACAGACAGTATGTAAGATGACACTGACTGACACTAATCCCATTATATGTCAATGGCATGGGAATACCCCACTACGTCTGTATCTAGCATGACTCATATCAAACAGACTTGAAATGGATTATGGGAAAGAGAAAGGCAAGAAGAAAAAGATCACATTGATATGTCAAGCAGCCCCATTGGCAGTCATTTTACAGAAAATATATTAAAATTCTATAAGAAGCAGTAAGAGTGATTCTGAGGTGTTATAATAGCACATAAACCAAAGATAGAGTGAAAAAATAGATTGTTTAGTTATAATGTGGAGTTTTCCCTTAAAGGACACTACAGTATCAGAAATTCATCTACATGGTGTGGGAGTAGAACCCACAGCCTTCTACACCAAAGGCAAATATACTACAAATTGTGCTACTAACACTGCCTTTACAGCACAAACACTTATGGCCATTTGCTAAAGAAAACAGTTACACATTGAAACCAGGTTTAGCATGAGCAACCAGTAAACTGCTCTTGCCTTGAAACTCACAATTCCTTGAAAATGCACCGTAACTGTATAGCAGTCTGGTAGTTGGTGTAGAGGAGTCAGGCCTTTGTGTCCTGTAATCAATGTACAGGGTCTGAGGCTAAGTAAGTTACTTAATTCACCTGCCATCCCTTCCTAATTAACTAACCTGCCATTCCTAATATTTCAGTTTTACACACACACACACACACACACACACACACACACACACACACACACACACACACACACACACACACACACACACACACACACACACACACACACACCTTGCTGAGAACATACATCCCAGCTGAAGGGAGGAAACTTGTCAGTTAAATTCCATGTACAGAAAAGAAGCAACGGCAAAGTTTCACTGTGTGTGCATTCCTAAATACATATGCTCTTAAAAAAGATATGTAATTTTATTTTTTTTTAATTTAAAAAATTAAATACTATGTCAGCCCCCAGGCTAGTGCTCACCCCCCCCCCCCAAGCTGGCAGGCCCTAGGCAACTTCCTAGGTTGTTTAGTGCTGGCTCTGGCTCTGATACAGGACACCTATTTATTTTACATTATAACAATTTATTTATGTAGGTTATTGTACACCATGTTAGTTCTCTTATCTATTATATTTATCTGTAAGATTATTCATGCCATTTATACTAACCCATTCGCATCACACAAAGTCTTGGCCTTACTACATACTCCTCTCTTAAACCATCCTTTATTCTGCTAATATCGAGAAGAGTAACATAATTGCTCTAAAACACTTCTTTCCAAATTTTTCATAATTCCCACTCTGCTTTCTATCTTTGCACTTGGTGGCATACATGCAGTTCATCAGCAATCATTTAATCTCATTTTCATATTCCTGTTTACTGTCTCTCTTATCTGAGCAGTATGCCCTCTTATGTACATTGCCAATCACTTTCTTCATTTTTTTAATTTTCTATAAATTCTCATCAATATGCATACACCCCAAATAAACTAAGCCTTTCTCTTTTTTTGGAAATATCAGCTAACATGTGCAGGTACTATCCAAGCTCCTTATCTGTTCAAAGAGTTATTACATTACATTATATTAAGCCTAAGGAAAAGATAATTGCCATCTCCCACATACACTAAATCCTTCACCCTTCTAGCCTTTCATGCATTATATGCTGATATAAAAGGCTGCATCTTATCTATACCCAGCCCCATTTCAGCAAGCCATTCCATGCATGTCAGTGGCCAATAGGAAGCATAATCATCTTTGATGCTAGGGAAAGCAGAATGTTGTGTCTTCTATTCCCCTAACAGACACTTGGATATGTTTTTTAATACTGGCCCCATAAAGGGGGGATTGTATTTTTAATGCACTGCCCTTCTGCTGAGATGATATTCAGAGGTTCCATCTGCCTCAACTGGTGCTGGCACATGTGGACAGAATGCTTACCTCACAGGATAAGACAGAGGCCTAGTACTTTTATGACCAGTAGGTTTTTAATTAAAATTAAATCATATTTACAAAGCAAAAAAAACTCTCTCTGCTCTTCAAGAATACCCACATTAAATGTTTAAATATCTATGCAATCATATCATTACAAAAATAAATAGCATGCCAGTTTTCATTGTACAATATATGTAAATAAACTGTATCCTAGCTAGATTCCTCACAAAACATAAAATTCTATCTTGGCATTAAGAAGCCCTGCGCGCTGCATAAAAGTCATAAGGTATTTCACCTTATTTTAGATTGTTGTGGGTACTTGATTACCACAATAAACTGCCAAGAATCAATCAGAGGAAGTTATAAAGAATTGGGAAGATGGACTGGATAAGCTATTCACAAAGAAACAATGGGAGGATATATGTATGTCTCCCAAATACGCAACAAAATTTAGAAGATTTAGGATTTTTGCATGGAAATGTTTACATAGATATTTTTATACCCCAAGTAGACTCCACAGAATTTTTCCTCGGGTAAACAGTAAATGTTGGAGGTGTGAAGGGGAAGGAAGAGGTAATTGGGAACATATTTTCTTTGAGTGCAGTGAGTTGGTGGACTTTAAGGATTCCCTGCAGGATGCACTGTCAAAGATGCTGGGTGGGCAGATTGGTCTGATGAGGGAGATGATTTTTTTCTGAGCTATGATACAGAATCGTAATTGCCTAGACATGGTAAAGCATTGTTGTGTCTAATAATGGTGGCTGCCAAAAAAGCAATTACTAGAGAAGGGAAATCAAAATCTAAACCAACTACACTGGAATATAGTAACAGAGGTAAAACAACTAGAATTGAAATCTTTAGAAAAAGGTAGGAGAAAACTACATATGAAAAAATGGGAATCATGGGAACAATACATACAAGGGAGGAATGAGGCCTAAAAGGCAGCAGGACTTAAATGAGTTATGTAATGTTTGAATGAGAAAGATTGGGTAGATTATAAGTGATGCATAATGTTTGCAACTGGAAGTGTGTCAGTATGGTTTGCGATATAAAATGCTTGCGACTAGGATTGTGTCAGTGTAGGATGTTTTTATTTATATAAATGTATGATTGCCTATGTAGGAAATGATGGTTTAATGAAGATGTTTATTTTTTTTTAAAAAGCAGGAATTGAATAATTTATGTAATATTGCTTAGGTTATGTGCTATATAGCAATATACGTGAAGTATAATGTGTGTTATGTTAATATACTTTGATTATTTTTATATGAATGTAAATTTGCCTATGTCATGAGTGATAATTCAGTAAAGGTGTTAAAAATAAACTGCCATATCATTGACACCCAACAAGAAGGATGAGTAAAACTACTGCTAGTGTGGTATGGGCTCACATATAGCAGCCTTTGATGGGTTTGACATGGCTAAGGATATCCACACCAAAAGTAAATGCCTTTAACTTGGTATAATTGAGTTGTCCAACTTGTCTCCTCTTCTGACTACTGGCATAGCCATTCTTAACTCTTCAGTACTACAAATATCCATGACTCTGTACTCCACTCTCCAGGTTTGCACACTTTGTGATCCTGTCTTTGGCAGCTTCAGGTTATCCAGACCAGGAAGTGTTCCATAGGGTGCTGGCTTCTCTGTGATTAGTGGTTCAGCACCCTATTCACCTTGACGAAAAATCTAACGTTGTTGTATCTTTCAGCTTTTCCCGGTTAGGGGTCGCCACAGCGGAACTCCGGTCTGCTAATGATTGGCAGCAGATTTTTACGTACCGAGTTGCCAGCCCTGACATACAACCTTCAACGAAGGTACGCCCATTCACACATGTCTCCACACAGAAGACGCTTTTAGCTGAGAATTGAACAGGACAACGTCTTACTGTGAGGCGACAACGCTACTGCAGCACCACCACCGCATTTAATTCCTATTGTAGCAGTGACTCAGGATTAGGTTCCACCCTCCTGATTGGTTTATTATAACTAGAGCCAGGATGATCCATTGGCTAGGTGATGCCTGTAATAGTTATAATGTTACCTCCTTGACAGAGGTGACTGAAAGGTAGTTGAGCATACAGAGTTTCATCATTGGTTCTTATATTCCCCATAGCTTACTGGATACCTAGATTGGGTTGTGACTGAAAAGGGTTCATGGACCAGTCCAGTTGCCCAGTTAACAAATGTAAAATAAATAAAAATGCCTGTTAGGACTGTGTGTTTGATTGGAAGGTACAATATTTGGCTATGCTAGGTGTCATGAGCAAGTATAGCCTCAGATATGGCTCATCTATCCTTGAGATGTGAGCTCCTGGCTGATTCCTACCTGAGACAAAGTAATAGGCATGATGATGGCTTCCCCACAGCAGACATGTTAAGCTGTTTTTACTATATGGAGATGACACTCCTACCATTCTAATTTACTAATCATGTGACAACAGTATGCTACGAATTAAGCCAACATAGGGATGGAGAAAAAAGATTTTGCCAGTAAGGATTACTGCAATTAGGAGCATAGAGACTGGCAAGATGGGGCTGGAATTTACTGGAGAATACTGGTAAAGGAAACAAGGTATTGGGAACAAATAATTAGGGAGGGAAAGTTAATAGAATGGGAAGAAGCCAAGAACTCATTTAGACTGCAGGCAAGAGACTGCCTTTCCTATCAAGGACTGATATCAGAGTGTAGGCAAACAGAAAGAAATATGGAGATCCTAATGAGAAAGACCAGCACTGGTAGAGTTTTTAGTAGAATCTAGACCAGAAGCTGCCATTAATAAAAGGGATAATTAGTAGGGCATATAACATACTGCATGATAACTATATAAATTAATCAGAGCAGGTTAGAAAGGATTGGGAAGAGAAATTGGATAAACAATTCACAAAGAAACAATGGTGGGATATTTGTATGGCTCCCAAATATGCAACAAAGTCTAGAAGATTTAGGATTTTGCTTGGAAGACTTTGCATAGGTATTTTTATACTTCAAGCAGACTCCAAATAATTTTTCCTCAGGTAGATTGCAAACGTTGGAGGTGTAATGAGGAAAATAGAGGTAATTGTGAACATATTTTTGGGGAGTATAATGAGTTGGCAGACTTTAAAAATTCCCTGCAAACTTCTCTATCAGAAATACTGGGTAAGGAAATTGGTGTAACTAAGGAAATTATTTTTTGAGCTGTGATACAGAATCAGAATTGCCTAGATATTGTATGGTCCTGCTAAGTTTAATTCTGGTGGCTGCCAAAAAAGCATTTACTAGAAAATGGAAATCAAAGTCTAAACAAACTGTACTAGAAGTAGTGAATGTAGTAAAATAGATAAAACAACTGGAAGTGGGATATTTAGAAAAGGGTAGAAGCAAATTACATTGAAAAAATGGAAATTGTGGGAACAATATATGAAGAATAATGTTTTGGAGGAGGAATAAGTTTTAAAGGAAGGTAGGAATTGATGAGCTTTGTAATGTTTGATTGACAATGACTGGAAAGATCATAAGTGATGTATAATGTTTGCAACTGAAAATATCTCAATATGGTTTGTTTCCATTTATATAAATGTATGATTGCCTGTGCCATAACTGATAATTTAACAAAGATGTTTCTTGTTTAAAAATAATGTGACAGTAGACAGCTGAGAGCCAGCTGGAGTCCCTCTACAATAGAATGGTTTCCTAAATTTCCATGCTTGTTTTTCACAGGTAAGAGTGCCCCATCCAAGAGTGTTGTCAACAAAGCCATTATCTTAGGTGATCATTAATCCTTCAGCAGATCCTTTCGGCCTGGTGTAGGCTGACATTATGGTAAACTTTGGTTTGAGATGGTAGTCCCTCCTCTATCTTTATTTATCAATTTCTCTCTGTGTGTCTATCTAGATAGAATACTTATCACAGTAGACCAGCTTCCAACTTGAAGGAATATAGGATTAACAAAACTAAGGTGTTAACATATGGAGAGTAATTTAGGGGCAAAATTAAACAGATTAAATATGGTGTAGGATCTATAGAATATATGCAAAGCTTTCTCCTATCATGGGGAATATGATGTTAGTGTAATGGTCACAGCTTAGCTCTGGTCCCAGATGAGAAAGCTTGGCTTTAAGCTTCTCCACTGGTTTATTTGATTCACTGTTCACATAAACTTTCATTTTATGCTAACGGCAGAGTGCATACAAGTGAAAACACTTCATTTCCTAGTTCCTGATTGAATGTTCAGACCCGTGAAAGCTTCGTAGTGGATGCCCAGCTTGAATAACTGATAAGATGATCTGAACAATTAATGATATACTCTGTTGTTTGTTGTCATCCATTAATTTCTTGTTTCGCACACCATTACCTCACCTGTCGACTTTGTTGACTATTTCTCTGCCATATGACATTATTTCAGTGTTCACTGTTAATCCTTTTATTATGGAAATGGTATGGTTGTTCAAACTCTAATCCCAGTACCAGCTGGAGTCATTTGTTTTGATGAAGTTTGAATTAGTGGATGAAAATGCTATCTGTGAAGGAAACCATTTAATAAAAGGCAGCTATCTTGCTCACAATCCAAAGTGCTACTGCTTTTGTTTTGATCTATGGGGACTTAGTTGACTAAATACAAATGAAGAAAAGCTTAAACTTTAAAATAATGGAGTTATAATCTTTAGTAACTGTTGGAAATGCCAAAACTCATTATTGTGAGTCCCAGAATGCCATGACTGAATGACAGAAAATGCTATTCCTTGGAATATTCCCTTTTCTCAGAGATACTGTCATCTCATTCATATGTGTGTGTGGGAGTTGTGGGAGGCTTACCCTTCCCCCCACATTTGGGAGGAGATACTGAAAGGCTTATCTCTTTGCAAAAACAACTTTAAAAGAGAAAAGTGATTTTCAATATTGGCTGTTCTTCTGTGTTTTCTGTCTTTTTTGGGGGGGCTGGGTATTATGAGTTTTAACATTTTAATAGGAAGCCATAATCTTCTTATGAGTGGAAGCCTCACTTACTCAGGTTAGGAAAGATTCAGTTAATAATAATAATAATAATAATAGCTCTTTATTAATTTTTTATACCTCACACAATACATTTCTGGTAGTGAAATGAATCACAGAAGGCTCAGGTTACAGAAGTGTAGCAGCTAATACAGAAATGGAGAAGGCAGCCAACATATCAGAAATATAAAAAGCCCACAAGTAAACAAAGACCACATGGGAAGCAATGATGAATACTAAAGTGAAATAAAATGCAAATGTAATAGTGAAGTCAAATACAGAATCAATGTTTGTAATTACTTTTTAAAATAATAATGCTTTTGATTACTATTGACAAAAGAAGAAAGAAAAATGTTAATGTAAACATAATATTTTGCACAATATAATTTAGTCATTCATTTCTTTGAAGAAATTACTGTGACTAAAATCTTAAAAATCAAAGAAAAGGCCATAAGACCTGATAATATCCAACCCAGAATCTTCAGAGTCGAAAGGGTAGCTATTAACATAACTGACTATCTTTAACAGATCAATGGAGGAAGGTGTGATATCCAGACAAAAAAGGAGATAAATAACATTGCATTCGTAGATAAGGGAAAAAGGCAGTGGTGAGGAAACTACTAACCCATCAGTGTATCCACTGATTGCAACTCATGATGGAAGTACCTCTGGGAAAAATATTGTTATCACTTGAATGTCTATGGAACAAAGGGTTCAGAGTAATGTTTCATAGTGGGACGGTAATCTCACATGAACCATAACTATACTGATTTGGATGAATGGCCACAGTAGTAATCCAGAGAGGGTCTGTAGATATGACCTATGTACATTTTTTTACAGGGCATTTATTACTGTTGTATACAAAAATATAGTAATATAGTAAATAAGTAAGTTACCCTAAGTGCCTGGTGTATTTTCTAGCATGGTAGTCTGAGTTATAGATATGACAGAGTGCAGACAAAATGCAAAGGTTTGTTTTGAGTTTAGGGCATTCTAAAGAGGGGATAAGGATACTGGTGGTGTTTTCTGGAATTAATTATTGAGAACCGTGTCTAAGTGATATGCAAATCACTGTGAATGACACAAAATCTGCATTAAAACTATTATGAAAGGCAAGATAGGAAACATGGTATAAGGCTTAGCAGGTTTCAAGGAATGCTAAAAGTAAAGTATAATAGTTTACAATCACTGCAAAGGTATGTACAATAGTGCACGTCAGAAACAAACTTCTACCAAAAATACAAATGGGAGAGACATGAGATACTGATATTAACAAAAATGAATAAGGAAACAGGAGAGGGAGTGCATTTGCACTAACAGAGTAATGAGGATTGGATAATGCGAGAAGGTAATAAGGAAGGCTGGACAAACACTGCAAAACTAAGGAAGAAATAGCATCCGTCAAAAATAGTGTTACTATCCGTGTTTATGCACAGTGGTAAGACCCCATTTGGTCTGCATACTTTTCCTGAAATATTCATTTCCACAAAAAAATAGAGAACCAAGTTATTTCAGGAAAGGGAAACATAAACAGAGAAGGGCCTCTACCAAAAGCCATACAAGGAAATAAAAAAGTGGGCAAAATGGGAAGATTATTAAGCAGGCAAAATTGGCAGATTATTAAATATCTTAATATATATATATATGTTAAACAGGAAGTATGGTAAGATGAGTTTTACTGTAAATTTAAGGAAATTAATTGGATGCATAAAATCTAAATGGATAGCAGGTTCTGCAAGGAAAACTAATGGAGTATAAGAGAAGAGTGCCACAGAACAAAGGTGGATGATACAGCTCCTAGCATTACTACTTTTTATTTCAGGGACTGGAGTTTGATCCTGACTTATGGTTACTCTGTGTTGAGCTCACCTGTGCTCCATGTATAACGTGGGTTTATGTGAGTACTACGCATCCCTATGCTTTGAATAATTATGCTGAACTAAACATGTATATTGCATTTGCCCATGGCCTTGTGGCCTAGGCTATGGCTGAAAAAGGCTTAAAGAGATTGTTTTATTACCCTGGTAACAAATGACAATAATAAATACAAGTATGTTTTTCTCTTTGTGCAATACTCAGCTACTCAGAATAAGTAAAGAATTCAAAAACAAAGAGTTCAAGAAAACACAGGATATGTATGCAGTTTTACTACATGTGTAAGTGTGGGTTATGTTTTGAGGGGTAACAAAATATGAATTGTGAGGTAAATTGTCAGGTTATTTAGTAGACTGAGAAATGGCCTAGGCAGAGCAGGTCATTTGCAAAGTACTTCTCTACATCACAGTCTGTGTTTCCATGAAGGGCATTCAACAATGCACCTGCTAAAAACAAAATTACTCAGTTTTAATGCAGGATTTGATCTGAATCTGCATTTGAAGAAAGGTACTTTAATGGAAACAGTTAATATGTAATATTAACTTCACTGTACCTTTGATCTCCTTGGTGTGATTTGACAAGTTTCTCATTAGATAAGCAAAAAGGAGATAATAATTAACTTTGAAACTGGCAGCTCTCTAGCTATCCATATTTGCATCTAAATAACCCGTTTTACAGATATTTCTATTAATTAGTGCCTCTTTTAGTATGTACTGTCTCAATGAATGTAACACAATAATGACGTGATGGTGTACAACACTCGGTGCCAAATCATTGCTAATCATGTATTTTTTAGAATAATCATCTAGAAACTTCTGCAACTGCTAGTTTTGTCTTTTTTGTGAGATTTACAGTCAGGTATCCTATTATAGTATCATGTGGTCGACTTTGAAAAGGCCTACTTTATTTTGCAATATAAAAGAAGGAAAGGGGAATTAAAATCAAAGATACTTTCATCTATTTCTCGACAGCATTTATGTGTTTCCTTCCTCTCTAACTGTGTAATCAGTATTTCTTAATAGCAATGAGTCACAGTCTGGTTATAACATTTTTCTTCACTTTCACATTCCATGCACAAGTGGGATCTTGGGATTTGTGTGCCAGGAAAGAAATTTATGTGTAAACCTAGTAGATATATTGTTGAAATGGTTGGAAATAGCTACAGAAAATACTGCACAAGATGGAGACTCAGATTATTTACAGTGGTGTCACATATTTAAATGGTAAAACAACATACACCCATGTCTTTGGTATGCACCATGCAAAGAAAGTGGATATATAGGTTCTTAAGTAAACAATAGGCTAGCTGCCCTGATGGGCAATTTTAAGCATAGCCAATTTCTATTTCTAAGGTAAGAATCAAACCCTGTACTTTTTGACTATGATACCTTAGCCATTATACCGTAACCTCCATCTACCTCTGTACATATATGAATATATTTGTTAAGGTACATCCATTGCCTTAGTGCCATTTAAAGGAAATCTCCTCCTTCTCCTACAGTTTAACTCAACTTTTAGGTTGCTTTTCTGCCTACAATATGATTCCAGTACTGTGTAGGTACCTGAAACCTGTTTGTACTTTATAAAACTTTCACCACCTTGCTGATCTTCCAAGACCATTTCCAGTGCCATGAATATAAATTTATGTTTTTATGTAGAACCCAAAGCAACAGGTCCATCTGACTGGCCGAAGACAGAGAAAAAATCGTTTAAAGATAATAATAGAGATAATATCTCTTCATGTGCATCGGAAACATTAGATAGTTCTAATAAGACACAAAGTAACTTACAGCTACGGGATGAACAGAACATAACAGTAATTGCAATGAATGCTAGAAGACAAGATACAGTGATTTCTCAACAGAAATGTAGACTTAACAGCAGCCCAGAAGCTTCAATAATACAAGATGAAATAGCTGGTCAGAATGATAGTAATAGCACAGGGAATGATGACAGAGCACCTTGTAGTACTGATATGGGAACAAGACCAAAAGATAGCACTTCTCATCTACCGTTATTTCACAATCTTTCCATTTTAATCAAGCAATACCGTCCATCCGCAAGTGCAACAATCACTGAGCGGGGGAAGAAAAGAAGAAAAGCGATGAATTAATGAATTTAACAACTATGAACTCCCTGGTGGTTAACATTTTCTAGTTATGAATTAAATGAAGCACAAATTGGGTTGCTAGATAAAGGACTATCATTTATACCAACACTCCACTCAAAATTGAGTGAATATACTATCGACATTAAGTGTTTTGGGAGAAACAGCACATTTGTAGCATTGCAACATCCTGCAGTTAAGTTATTTGTGCAGATATGTGAGAAAGAAGTAGCAGATCTACGACTAAGAGAAAACTGCAGAAGCTTTTATAATTGGAATAATGAGGAGATGAGAGCCCTACAAGAATTGATAAGGAACAATGAGATAGTAATCAAACCACTGGATAAAGGAGGTGCTACAGTTGTGAGAGATGCTGATGATTATCGACGAAAAATGACTGAGATGCTAAGTGATATACGTACATATGTGAAAATACCACAATTGGAGCTCAGTAATGTCATACAGAAGGTTAATGATGTCCTCTATGATTTATTTATGACAAGGATTATAACACAGGAATTGTATGATTATTTCAAAGTTGATCATCCGCTGGTACCTGTGATCAACGGACTGACAAAAATACACAAGAATAGGCATAATTCACCTCTGTGACCTTTTGTATCTGGCAGAGGATGGGTCACTGAATCAGCATCTATTTATGTTGACATAATTTGAAGGGATTGCTATCAAAGGCAACCACAGTCCTAAAAGACATCTCTCATTTTTTGGATACTTTATACTACAAATTGAGTCAAATAGATCAGTTGTCTGATCTGAGGACAGTCCTGATGGATGTTCATAGCCTTTTCACTGTCATCCCCAATGAGTATGGGGCAAATGCTGCCAATTTATGCAATCAGAGGCTGATGGGATAGTTACCCAACAGATTTGCATATTATTGGAGCTTGTATTGGAAAATAATATTTTTCTTTATGGAAGCAATTACTATTAGCAGAAATAGGGAGTAGCTATGGGCACTTTGTGTGCCAATAACTACTCCAATATAGTAATGGCTCAATGGCAGAAGAAATACATATTTAATAAAACTAACCTATGGAAGGATAACATCATATATTATGGCCATTTCGTGGATGACATATTTTTTATGTGGAGAGGGAATGAAACCATACTACTTGATTTTGTTAGATACCTTGAGACTAAGACATCATTTTTGGAATTTGAAGTCCATACATCAACAACAGAAATGGACTTCTTGGATGTCAAATTGACAATGGATGACAAAAAAGGACTCAGTACCTCAGTACATGGAAAGGGTTGTTGGAGGAATCACATCTTGCATAAATTGAGTATGCACCAACAGCATGTTTTCCCACAGATTGCCAAGGGTCAGTGTCATGAAAGGAAATACTGCCAGCCCTGCTATCTGGAATTTTGTAAATAATTATATGTCATTTGTAAATATCAACATGATTTATATGCTTGTGTTACAACTGTATTAGAACTGTATATCATATAAGATGGTTTGTACAGATGTGTGCTAAAGAGATATTTTGTAAAGTACTGAACTTAGAGGTGTGACCATAGTGTACCCTGCTGGATTAGAACAGAAATGTATATACACTATTGTAACTGTTTAGATGTATATATTTTAACAATGGAAACTAGAACACAGGAGGTTAATTTCAGGAAAAATAGGTGAAAAATTAAATTACTTTATGACAGCCAGAGACAGGGTGTCTATACTAGGGAGCTCTCTGTGTTATTTTGAAAGAGAAATAATTACTAGGCATCAGATGTGAAAGTGTTTTATTGTTTTATGACTTCCAGGATCTGCCTTAGATCTAAGAAGGACCCTTGTTTATGTATTTTCATAGGTAGATGCTAAATGCTGTTGTTTTTGAGCCTGGGAACTGAAGTCCAATGACAAGAAATTATGTCATTCTGCAAGTATCCCAGCAGTAATATTTTGGATATTAATTTAAGAACTCTCTGAGAAAGATTGAGCATTCTGCATTTTGTCTTTGACCTGGCAAAAATATCCACTCACTACATCTGCTTGTTGCTCTGTAAGTAAGTTAACTAGGGTACAGTAATTTATCTTAGATACAGTCAGGAATATAGTGAAGTATAGCTTAGATGTTTTCCTTATTTATTTGAGACTGTCCTGCAATGTTGTTTTAAATATTTCCTGTGATTTCAAACTCTGATGTAACTGTATTTACTAAATATGTTCTTGTTATTTTATTATTTATTATTAAATATATTTAAATCTTTCATTGTGGCTGATATTTGTGAGACATATTTAAGTTCTGAGAGTACGTGCATATTTATTTGGTGACACTATGGGCCAGTCCTAATAGCCTTGCTCTTGGTCAAACTACCATTTGGATTAATAGTAACATTACACAGTAAGATTGGACACCCTTTGTTAAGGGCCTTAAAGTAGCTGATAAGAACGTGACTGGTGGTAGTGATAACTACCTTATAGTCTGGGCAAAAGGGGGCATAGCTAGTAAACCTGTGCCAGCCTTTCCCAGGTGTGTGCGTGTGCGTGTGTGTGTGTGTGTGTGTGTGTGTGTGTGTGTGTGTGTGTGTGTGTGTGTGTGTGTGTGTGTGTGTGTAAATCAAACTTCAAAGAGTGTGTGTGTGTGTGTGTGTGTGTGTGTGTGTGTGTGTGTATGTATCAGCTCCTTGGGCAGGTACACGAAGCATTGGTTAGACAGAGAGGGTACTGGAGGTTTTGGCTTAGCCACTCAGCTGAGATCTCAACTCTGTAGCTGTGCCAGTGGGGACTCTTATTAGGGATCTAGAGAAATTGGGAGAAACCAGCCCTGGACTGACTGTGGTCTTTTTGTGCTCTTAAGGGAAATTGCACATGATGCAGAGAGCTGCATCTGGAAATACTGTGTGTGTAACTTGTCACCCTCCCAATGTATGTCCCCCACTGGCGCTAGTGGTGAGGATTGAGGCTGCTTGATTACTGGGCCAGTGTTGGGGCATCGCAGCCAACTTCTTTGTATGTTAAGATTATGTGCAAATGATGAGACATTTGAATATGAAACACAACATCTTATGTGAAATTTTCAGGATAGGGGTTATAAAGAAGACGACATTCATCTGAATACTGTGAGAACAAAAGAATCAAGAACCAGGGAACAACCTTATTTCTCAAATCGAGTTGCAAAAGGGATAAATGGTGCTAAAGCTGAATGGTCTGATATAGTGGGACATCTTAGATGCCTCCTTATGTACAGCTCTGATACATCTCCGATTTGTGAAATTATTAGAGAAAATTGTTCAATTTTGACCATGGATGATAACTTAAAACATATAGAAGGAGAGACACCAAATTTATGTTTTAAAATAAGAATGGATTTAAAACAATTACTTTGTTACAAGGATGGGGCAGTGAGACAAACTATAATCTCAAAGAAGGACATGTTTGCATGTGTAAGATGCAAAGCCTGTGTATATATTAATACAAGCAATCTGTTTATACATCCTACTACAAATAGCAAATATTGGGTGAATAAATATGCAGGCTGTAACAGCAGAAATATTATATATGCTACCCATACCTCTCAACCTGGAAACATCAAAAATCTGCACAAATGCCCATGAAAAGTAAGTACAACTGGCCGAAATCTGGATGCTGATTAACATAAAATTTGCATATGCCATTGTGTAACCCCCGCCCACTCCCATAGATTTGTGGGATACCAACATTCAAATGCAAACTGAAGAACAGACAAAATATTAAACAACACAAAATATAACCAGAACAAGTGTTTTATTTATATTAGTATTTGAACTTCTATCAGACTTTGAATTTGTATAAAACTAAAAGATCTGGCAAAAGACACAAAGCCAAACTTTTATTTGAATTATTTCCATTTATAAGGCACTAATGTTGTTATGAGTCATGTCAGCCTTTACTAGCAAACCTAAATACAGCCTTAGCTGAGTTACTACTTATGGGACATTATCTAATCCCTCCCAATTTAACATCTGAAGATGACATACTCTGATACATCACAAAGCATCTGATGCTTTGAGAAAGGAGTAAAAAAGTAGTTCTCACTGAAAATGTGTATATTCCTATTTAGTCCATTATATGTTTTTATAGTCCTAAGTTATTCGTCTTAGCAGTGAGCATCCCTTTTGATCTTTGTTTCACACAATGTGGAATTCTAATGCACAACCTTGTATGTGTTATTCAGAATAAAATAGTTTAATTAAAATATAACAAAAAACTGCATTATGGTTACAATACTTCACATATACTATGGCAAATGAAATGATAGCCCAAACACAGGTACAGTCTGCAGCAGCATTTCCTGGAAAAGTTTTTTTTTTTTGAATGTCTGGAAACTAATTTCACCTGTCCAATATATCTGCATGTATCACCTCACTTAGATGACTAAGTGAGTTCACTCAACCATTGTTTTTTTCAGGAAATACCTTCAGTTTAATCTCTGACTTAATATAAATGGTCAATAATATCAAGCAGAAGTGCTCACTATCCTCATAGAGATGCCACTGTATCTGTAGCCCCTCTTAGTAGATGTTGCTTTTTGCTGACAAAGTGCAACCAGGCCTCTCAAGAATGTTGACAGAGACAGTCTGCTGTGCTGCATGCCTTGGTACATGCCTTCCTCAAGTATGAAAGGAAATGTACACAGAACATTTAAACATTGGCTAATAAATACAGCCAGTCCTTGAACAGGGAGTGACCTGAACTCAGGCAAGGTCTGAATTAATGCCAAGAAGGACAGCTTCAGCTTGCCATAACTTTTTTGCTTTCTGTTAAAACATAAAAACATACAGGCTTCAAGTTTCAGAAATACAATGGCAATTCCCCTTCCCACATCTACAGTTCTGAATCCAAGTCATCATTCTTTTTTTCTGTGCACATTTCTACAAAAACTATCTGCAACTCAAAACCAAAAGCAATCAGCAGTGCATACACAGTATGTTAATACCCAAAGCAGCTGTTAGCAATAATGTTTCACACGCTCAAAGTATCCATATCCAAGAGACCAACCACCTTCCCATCACATGCAATTGCACACCCCTGATCCAGCAATTAAGGACTGGAGGGAGATAGAAAGGGTAGCTAGACTGCCCTTGATAAAAGGAACTAGCCATGCAAACACTGACACCTGTCATTGGCTGTACCCTAAATGGAGAAATAAGAATAGTTGAAGACACATCTTTCAAAGTAAGCCATTAAATACTGGAACTATTAACCTAAAAACATATAAAAAATGCATAGTTTTAGGAGGAACTGAATAAAATTTTAAGACATAATAAGGAATATCTGTAAATACAACCATGTTTGACATATGTAACGGGTAAACTGAATTTCATAGTTTAATAGCTATTACCTAATGTTCCAGGTTATCCATGTTATAATTTTTGAAAGATGCTTAAAAATGAACTCATAAAAGTACAATGAATGGATTCTACAAATTACTTGAGATTTAACACATACATTTCAGCTAACTTCTTTTTTGCACAAAGGTCATAGTAAGATATCAACCACAGCCCATTAAGACCACGAAAATAATTCACTGCTAATGCTCTTGTAGAAGTTTTATTACAAAATATAACTGTATACAGACACTACAGAAAAACCAACTAAAGTGTCTCAAGTCATTACTGCTTACCTAACTTAGATTTTACAGTATGTATACCTTAATATTGGTCTCTTTGGACAAGTAGCTTTCATTTTTTTACAGAAAGCAACAGGTCCTTGCATTAAAAGGCAATGGGAAAGCACAAACAAGAAGAATGAGCAAAAAAAAAATAATAATAAAATAATATAATAATCTTAAAGTACTGAATACAATCACACGTAACAGCACGCATACTCAGTATCTACATAAGACTTCTTCTGGCTTTTTCCTGGTTAGGGGTTGCCACAGCGGATCACCTGTCCGTTCATGATTGGCAGTGGAGTTTTACAGTGTCGAGTTGCCAGCCCGGTGCCCAACCTTCCACACAAGGCACACACACACACACACACACACACACACACACACACACACACACACTCACACCTAGGGCCAATTTGGAGTGTCTAATCCACCTACAGCATGTCTTTGGGATGTGGGAGGAAACCGGGGCACCCAGAGGAAACCCACGCGACCACAGGGAGGACATGCAGACTCCACACAGAAGGCACCCCAGCCAAGAATCAAACCAGAGAACCTCTTGCTGTGAGGCGGCAATGCTAACCGCTGCACCATCGTGGCCACCCTATCTATATAAGACTACTTACTAGAATAATAAATACTGCCATCAGCTGATCTATGTAAGCACACCGATAAAGTATCTGGTGAGACATTCTGTCTGAAAGGAACTATTTATTAGAAGATTAAAGGGGTACCAGGCAAGTACATATTGCCTTTCTGGACAATCATTATGTCAATTAACTGCTCTACGTAACCATCAAAAGTTTACAAACGTCTCACTTTAAAAACAGCCAATAAGTTCCAAAAAGTAATTATTGGTTGTTAAATCCTACTAGCACTTAATTTAATTATTTTGTGTTTAAACTTTTTTTATTCAACTTAACCTACCCAGAAACAGCAGGCTAACCCATACCTTTCCTTTAAAACGAAAGTTAACATTATTAGTATTTGTCTAAATTCAATGGCGCACACTTTCTGGAAAGAAAAAAAATGCTCTGTTTTACATAAGACAGCTTTTTCTACAAACTTACATTTTTAGATTCCACCAAATTTTACTTAAATACTGTCAATAAAAAGCAGCATCTACATATGTAACTAACAGTTGTCTTCTCTCGTTGTCCCCCTCTCCTCCTCATTACTCAAGAACTAATCCAAGAAATAAAGCGATACACATATAATCGGAATTTAACTGTTTTAAGAAGAAATGTAATGATATCAGATGCTACTAATGTTTTTCACCGTATGTATCTATGTCCTCATTTTCCTGTAGATCCCACCTGCAGCCACATATTACAGTACATCATGGAATTAGACATTAATAAAAAATATAAGCATGAAAAATAAGTATGAACAGCTACACGTTTTCTCTGACAAATAATTAATTCATAGAGAAATTCTGTGTTCATATCAGATAGTAAAAGTTCTTCAGCCTTGAGATATCCCAATTCCTGCCTGAAATACTTACTCTAGACACATCTACCTTTTAACCAAACTGTTCACCGATGTGTTAGAAAAATAATCTGCTTTACTCAAAACACATTGACACAAGCTTCAGCGATTTCACGTTTTAACTCCAAGATGCTGCATCTTCCGATGTCCAACAGCCTTGTTATCACATGACTCTAATGTCCTTGCTTCCTGAAGGAGGGTCTTTAGTTTAGAGGCATGAAGTTACGGATGGAGGTGTGTAAGCTAGACTTTTTTTTCTCTTGCTTTACAATTTCTCAAATGTTTCAGGTGCATGTATACATGTAAAAAAAACCTCCATCTCCCAGTCCCTTCTGTCCTAGTCTCCAAGTCTGACAGGAAAAAAATCAGGAATTGAAGGGGCCACTAATAAATTCATGGCACCTCATTATTTTGTCCTCAAAACTGGTAAAAACTGAGGAATTTGGTATGATTGACAGGTATGATGTTGCCACATGCACCTGTTAGTCTGTGTTCTACATTGGCAAGACCAACAGATCTTTTAAAAAAAAGGATTCTTCACCATCTGAATGATATCAAGAATGCTAGCAAAACTAATGTACTCACAGCATACCATGAATAACAGAGGACATAAATCTATATTCATGGTACTGGAAATTGTCTTGGAAGATCAGCGAGGTGGTGACATATATAACAAAACCAAAGTTATTGAAATTAGATGGATAGCAGATATGCATGCAGACCACCCACCTGGGCTCAATGGTATGATCCCATTGAAGCTGATTCTGAATGGGCAGCGGCTTTTAAGATGCACTTTGATTGGATGGTATGATTCCATTGAAGCCACTTCTGAAAGGTTGGCGGCTTTTAAGATGAACTTTGATTGGATGAACTTTTCAGATATAAGACGAAATGACATGGTGTATATCAAGATCTGAAGTAGGCCCTTAGACTGAAAGTGCTTATCCTGAATTTCTTTTATCATTTTTATTGTTGCTACTACCTCTACTATTTTAATAAATTGTTTCCATGGTAGTATACCTGATTGGTTTGATTTTTTCTTCAGTTACTGTTGGAATTGGATGACCTTTAGTGATTCTCAGGATTTATTATTTTTCTAAATTTACAAAAGTGGTTACAGCTTTACCATGGAGTAAAGTTGTCAGGAACTGTACCCAGAGCCCTTGGTCAACATCATATTGTCTACATACTCATTCAAATATATGAATAAAACTATCAAAATTATCGCCTTCTGTATACTGTGAAAAAATGTAATGACCTTTGTTGCTTCTGGGGTTCAGTTATTCCCTTCCCCAATACCTCCATGTTCCTGTCAAAGTGTTAGCATGTCCCTCTCACGTTGACGCTGCTTCTCATTTTCTTCAGCCTCCAAATGCCACAGTCTCTCTGCTGATTCTAATTACATACATTTTGCCTTCAGTTCAAGTCTCTTTAATTCCAGACAGGTTTTTAAATCCTCTGAGGAAAAGGTGAACTGTCCTGTTTCTGAGAGCTGCACATCCCATTGCCAGACAGGTTGTCCTCCTGGTTGCTGGTCTGTGCTGCAGCTGTGACTAAGGCTGAAATAATTTCCTCTTTAGTCAGGGTGGCATGCACCAATCCTTTGGATATGCACACCTTAGCCACCTTATTCACTGTCAGCTTGCCATAATCCTTTGCTGACATCTTTGCCTGCTTTCCCTGACTAAACTAAACTAAGAAAATAAATAAATAAAAAATAAAACTGTTATGAAAAATGAAACTCTGTTTTAACTTGTGACTCCTGACAGTGCACGCATCTTTAGTGACAACTGCTTACAGGCTACAGAAGTTCAATTAATATCCACACCTCTGCCCACCAATATGTGATGTCCCTCATCTGGGACATTGATCAAGGAGCTTCAGTCCTCACCACTGATACTGGTGGGGAACATTCACTGGAAAAAAATAGACATGCACAATTTTTTCAGATGCAGCTCTCTGCACCAAGTACAATTTCCTTTAAGAGTATACAGGGAATGCACATTCCAGTTCTGGGGCTGGGCTTTCTCTCCAGGCCCCAAATAAGGCACCCCCACTGACACAGATATAGAGCTGAGTCCATAGCCAGGTGCTCCAGCCAAGTCCTCCTCCACCCTCTCTGTGAAATTAGTGCTGTCAGTGTCCCTGTTTAAAGTAGCTGGCACACACTTTCATTGAGATTTGATTTTCATATGCACACACCTGGAAAATGTTGGCACAGTTTACCCACTTTGCCACCTCCACCCAGATTATAAGATAGATACACTGCCACTAGAACACCCAAAGCCTGTTCCTCTAAGGATCTTAGCAGGGTACCCAATTATTCTTAGTAAAATTAATACTTATAAAAAGGGTAGTGGTAACAAAGCAGCAAGATTTTCAGAAACGTGCAGCCACAGTGCTACTAAATAAATGCAAGTCCTCTCAAAAGTTAAATATTTTCTAAAGGACCAGTCACAATGAAATGAACAGATATATTTAATAATAAATAATAAAATAGAAAACCATGAAAATACTGAATATCTATTTACAATAAACGTCAGAGTTTCAATTCACAGTAAATATAAAAACAACACAGATGGAAAGGCTCAGACACAGAAAAACAATACTTAGCTGATCTCACTATATTTTCTAACTGACTGATGCATTACTATTCCTTTCTTATTTACTACAGCAAGGCAGGTGTAATAACAAACTGCCTCTATCACATCACCCACTAGTATTCAAAAACAATTTCAGTGCTGGCTACAGAATGACATCACATCTGGCCACCTGACCTGTGGCTCCCACACTACCCGCCTCACTAGCAACTGAGCCAGGATTTGGCACATCTGTGTCAAAATACACATAGAACTTTAGCTAAGTTTATTACAGCATCTGGAAACTATAAAACAACTGCAACACTTCCACCCTTCCTGCAGAAACTAAGAAGCCATACTGTTGCACCTCAGGGTAGCAATTATTTTCCCACTAAGGACAATAGAGCAAGATCCTAGCCAATGTTTTTCACAGACATTGCATCTTTGGCTGCATTCAGACCTGTGAAATAAAATCTTTGTGGCCTAAACCAAGTCATTTAATTTCAGTCTATTTTTCTTAAGGTTAGCTAAGCTGAGCTTACCCCTTCCCTTCCAGTATCCTCTGTTAAAATATATACATTTAATCAGTTACAACAATACAGTCTGACATACATGTATATTTCTTATCTGTCCAGCAGGACTCACTGTTGATAAATTTTTAATACAAGCAATTTTACAAATACATTTTAACAAAAGCATCTTTACAAATCAGTCTGATATTCAAATGACACATTTTTTCTTTACAAAACTCCAGCTAGCTATGCTGACATATGTTACACATGCACTGTCCTACTCTTCCTAGCACAGCTGGCACTACCTAACATCATCAGAGACCCATTTAAAAGATTCCTAAATCTCCACAACTACAGTAACTGCCACTTTATATAAAGATCATCAGTGCCGAGTGTTCCCATATTGTGTCCAGCTACCTAATTTAACTTTGCACACACAGGCCTTAATATTCCTGTAATGTGTTTACTCTGTTTTCTCTGTTCTTCTGTGCTGCTCCTATGTCCTTTAAGATTTTATTTTATTTCATTCATTTGTTAACCAGGTATACTCGCAAGACAGAAGCATCTATTTTTAGAGGTGAGACAGGAATACTGTGTGGTTGAAAGACTTGTTAGTCACATATTTTGCAGGTAAAGATTTGGGGAACCAGACTGTTATCATTAGTAGATCAAATTTAGGCTTCCTATTCAAACTTCATTTTAACTACAGATTTGGACTAAATCTGTAAAACACCTCTGCTGCCGGACTTTACAGTACTTAATATGTTCCCCACTCTGTTAGGTTTACTACACCAACAATGCAGTGACTGAAGAATAACGTATAAATTCCCAAAACTCACATCCACCACTTCATCATTCTCTTTCAACATTTCCATTTTGCAATTCATAGATAATTTGTTGGCACAGCACTTTATGCATATGATTGGTTTCCTCTTGCCCTCATAAACATTGTTAACCATTGTTTCTTAATTACTTTAGACATCTCTGTATCATTGTAAATATTTGCTCCAAGCTGATCTGCAGACTTTTGAGCAAATATATGGAAAAACAATTGATAGTTCTTTGCTGCAGAAGGCACAGTTCTGTGTGACATACAAGTATCTGATAAAATATAGCACTTGTTCTGTTGGTAGAAAAGAATTGAAATGATCTATTAATAGCTGTGTTCCAAAGTCCCTTAAATAATGTAACTGGGAATGACCTATTAACTTTTGTGTTCCAAAGTCCTTTAAATAATGTAACTGGGAATGGTCTATTAACCGCTGTATTCTAAAGTCCCTTAAATAATGTAGCTGGGAATGGTCTATTAATCGCTGTGTTCCAAAGTCCCTTAAATAATGCAACTGGCAACAAAAGCAGCAAGAATGCCAATAGACACATGTTTTGAGAGTGTACAGAATGACTAATGTTTTCCTCTAGCATTTATGTCTGACATGGTATTTGTAAACGCAGACTGACCTAGTGCTGAGAAGCTTGCTGCTTCAGTACCCTTACATTCCACAAAACTGGAGGCAGCCTGCATTGTATTTTCACTGTACCTCATGCTGTCTAGTGTGTATTAAATGGTGCCCATCATTGACTATCTTTGCTACACCCTTAATCAAAAGAAATAATAGACACACTAAAATCACTAGGAACATTTCAGAGATTCAAGTTGCTTCATTTCTCTTTTAGAGAGCCAGTTACCCTTAGCACATTTGAATCAGTCACATAGTATTCCTCAGATCTCTTATTTTCATATAAATGTATGTCTGCACCTCCTGTTGCTAATTTGAACTCTATAATATCTGTGGTGGTCTGCAGACATTCTTACCACTTCCTTATCAGATACATTTCTCTGCACTCTTGCAGCTGACTCATGTTTCTGTATTGTTATGCAACCCTCAGTGTGTGTCACAGCCCCGACAGATGAGGCAGTCTTAACCCTTTTCACTGAGCCTGTTAGTATTATCTACTTATCTCACTTATGAAGTTGGCCTGTCAAAGTAGGCAGTTTGTGTCTGGAACAGCAGCTCTGGGAAGTGTGCTGTGGAAGTGAAGAAACAGTCTGGGGCAGTCTGAGTTATACTGGATATATTCTGTGGTGTCTAAAGTTATACTGGGAGAAAACCTAAACAAGTATTAGTGACTGCAGAATTTGATTATTATGTTTTTTTTTTCCTTTCCAAAACAAGAGTTTGTACCACTGAACTGTTCTTTTGCCTTCTGTGTTAATAAAAACAATCTTATTTTATGGACAAAGTGCCTTTGCTACCTCCTGTACATACCATACTGGTGGGTGCAGGGGACATATCTGGCATATAATTTTCTATGTCAACAACAATTCTGAGTTTACCTTTTGTTTTCTGAAATTTGAGCAAAAATTTTCCCAACTGAAGCAACACAGTATGACACTGTAAGATAGTTTTGGTTTGTGTTTAAAGTTCAGCTATTTTGTGTAAAGATGGCAACAGCAGAACAACTCTGCAAACTATCCCTGTTGCAGCCAAAGGAATTGTGGTACTTGCAAGTCTAAGGCCATGATGAAAGCAGTTCCTCCTCTTGTGCAAGCAGGGAGAACATGTCAGGGTATACCCTGAGGCCTTCAAGTGGTCCATCCATCAGGAGGAATTGTAGAAAGACTAGACTGTCAGCCCAGCTAACTGCTGAACCTTTATAGACTGTCATGCACATGGAAGGGCCTGGAGATCAACACTATGATAAGATTAAAAAGCATTATTACCTTGAGTTGGTGATCCTCTATGGCACAAGCTCAAACATTTCATATCTGTACATGTTCTCCTTGCAAAACAATAAGGTCTCAAATATGTGATTTAAAGCATGTTCTTCAATTATGCTTAGATCCTGAGGGTCAACATATTAAAACAAATTGATAGAAATGTTAGTCATTGATTTAAATGATTTAAAATGGCTTCTACTTTAAGAAGGTAGGTTTTTCAAACTAACCTTAAGAATGTTGAAAACTTTGTTGTGCTGGTAGAGAGATTGTTATGCTATGAAACTAAGTTTAAAACTGAACACGCTAAGCCTATGGTAAGGCATGTGCCAAATTCCAGAAACAAACAGAAAGTATTACCTATAGGCATAGTTTGCTCTAATTATGGAAAATGGGTCATATAACTAGATTATGTACTATTAATAATAATAATAATAATAATAATAATAATAATAATAATAATAACAATAACAATAATAATAATAATACTATTCTCTCTGTGAAGTATATAGCCAGTGAAATCATGCTACTGTTGATGTTGAGATTATATAATATGATGAGCTCCCTGCCAGGACAGTCAAGTTAGTATCCTGCTATTTCAAAATTAATTAACTGCAATGTCTTCACTGATGGCATGAAGCTGCACAGACATCTAGATTAAAGCAGTATGGTTATACTTATAAAAATGCAGTATGCTTGCAAAAAGAAAATCCTTACTAAAAATTACTTGTAGTGTGCAAGCAATGGAGATCAGAAACTGTATCCCATTACACAAGGAGAAATACAAAGTTAGGAAAGACGTTCATCAAGTTGCTATAGTTTCCAGTTTATCACATAATATGATAAAAGGGAAAGATTACCCCCATCTTAATGATTTATGGAGGTAACAGAAAGAGAGTAATACTTTTGGCAGAACATCTTAATAGCCTGAAGAGGGAAACCAGCAAGTGAACAGCCTACAGATACACCTCTGAATGACCTTGAAAAAGTGGGCAGGGGCAAACACCAGGTACATTTGTAGGGGTGCATGAATCTAACAAACATCAAGGCATAGTGTCAGAAAGCCATAAAGGTACAATAATTTGGCTAAGAATTCAATCAAAGGAAGAAGATACACCATTTGAATAGATATATCACCATACACCTACGGGAGAACAACCTATAGGAAAAGAACCAGTAGAAGAAAGGGAATTGTACAATAAAATATTGCAGCCTGAATGTATTAGAAAGCAGGTAGTAGAAACATCATTGCAGCCTGGGAGTGTTGTAGAATAGGGAGTAGAAAGGACTAGCAGAATTGAAGAGAAGAAATCATTCACTAAGGAGTGTATTGTAGGACAATGAAGTTATATGATACAGAAAATGCACACATTAAACAGAATTCTAAACTTTATGTCCCACTAAAACAGAATGTCCAGAAATGTGGAATTATAAACAGCAGGTGAATATTGAGAAGGGGAAATTTAACAATAAGAAAAATTCACAAGTGTAGTTAAAGAAGAAGAAGCAGTACTTGGTCAGAGTTCTAAACCCATTTTTGTCTAAGTAAGACAGAACCCTTGGATAAGAGAAGGCTCTATGAAACATGTATCTAAAAGTAAAACTGAAGATAAGTCATTTACAGAGGAAGAACAGCCTAGGAAAGAAAACTAAATTGAAAGGGTGGTATTCACTTACATTGAGACATGGTGAGAGCAACCTAAAAAAGAAAAGAAAAAGGAGAGGAGATTGTATACTGTGGAACAAGATATGATTGAACACAGCCTTAATGACATTTCTGTTGATCTAAAATGCAGAATCCTCCTCCTTCTGTTTAACACAGAAACCTTAAACAGAATAAGGGGTTTTATGTATCCTGTTCATAAAGGAAATGAATAGCACAAATATTTATATATATATGTAAGGTAGAGATAGCAACTGGCATACAGAACTACTGGTATGAGTTGTCTTTCTTAACAGAAGAGTTAGACACTGAGATTCCAATGCTTCTACTGATAGGGGAGGAGACTGTGCTTGTTACATCATGACTGACGCAGAAGAAACTCCAGAGTTGGCTGTCCACCTGGTAAGCTGAGTAAACCTCAAAAGGTCACAGTTGGAAGATGACACTGATTAAAACAAGGGAAAATATATGTACAGTTTTAAGGGAAGAAGCTGAACAAAAATCGTACTTTTTTAAGCCATACTTCTGATTTATTCCCCAGAATAACATAGATAAAGTAGTATGTCAGCTACTAGTGTCCAGGCCTTTAAGAAACCTAGTGGTGTAGTTAGCACATAGTTATGTACTAGACACCAAGGAACAGACAAGACTAAAACCTGCATCCTACAAAGGTTTTATTAACCATGAATAATGAAAAAAGTTGAGACCTTCCATGCTGGATGTCCTGAATGCCAGAATACAGCCCCTCAACCAGTTTTTTTTAAATCTGTTGATTCCAGTGCCTATCATAGAATTGCCATTTGAATGGATTGCTATGCAAAATGTTGCAACAAAGGTAAAATTAAACAATGGTTTTTAATACATCTCAGTTATTCTAGACTATACAACTAAGTATCTTCATACATAAGGCTAATAGTAAATATATAGCTGCGGAGTTAGCCATATTATTTTCCAGAGTAGATATACTTATGAAAATACCCACTAAACAGGTAACTCCCATTTATGTCCAGAATGACGTACCAATTGCGCCAGTGTTTTAGGGTCAAATAATTAAAAGTTTAAGGGTACCATCCCAAACAGGTTAGTGGGGCATTTTAACTGAACATTAAAATCCATATTGAGACAAGTTTCTTCTGTTAACTCATTTATTGAATTATCATTTAATACATTAGCAAACATTCTTATATATAAAAAAAAAAAAAATCCATGTTAATATGTCCACAGCTACAAACATTATTTAAGTATAATATTCTTTGATACCATTATCATCAATCAAGAATTACATAAATTGCTCAAGTCTTGCTTTCCATAAACGTTATTCCTCCTCCAAAACATTATTCTGCATGTATTGTTCCCATAATTTCCATATTTTTCTATGTAATTTGATCCTCCCCTTTTCTAAAGATCCCACTTCCCTTTCTATGTTACAATGTTTACTACTTCAAATACAGCTGGCTTAGACTTTGATTTCCACTTTTTAGTAATTGCTTTTTTTGGCAGGTACCAAAATTAAACTTATGGTCCTACTATCTCTAGGCAATTCAGATCTTGTATCCCAACTCAAAAATTAATTTCCTTAGTTACAACCATTTGCTTACCCAGTATTTCTGATACAGTACTCTGTAGGGAATTTTAAAAATCTGCCAAGTCATTATACTCCCAAAACGTATGTTCGCAGTAATTTCTTTCTTCCCCGTTTCTCCTCCAACATTGTACATAAGCCTGAGGTATAATTCTTTGGAGTCTGCTTGGGGTATAAAAATATGCAAAGACTTCCAAGCAAACATCCTAAATCTTCTAGACTTTGCTGCATGTTTGGGAGCCATATGCACATCCTCCCATTGTTTCCTTGTGAATTCCTAATCCAGTCTCTCTTCCCAATCTTTTCTAACCTCCTCTGACTGATTCATAGAGTTATTGTGCAATATTTTATATTCCCCACTAATTTTCCCTTTTTAACAGCAGATTCTGTTCTAGATTCAAGTAAAAACTCTACCAGAACAGGTCCATCACGTAAGATATCCTGATCCCTTTCTCTTTGCATATACTCCGATCTCAATCCCTAGTAGGGAAGGCAGTCCCTAGTCTGCAGTCCAAATTAATTCTTAACCTCTTCCCATTCTATTACTTTTCCTTCTCTGCTTATTTACTCTCAATACATTGGTTCCTTTGTCAGTTTTTTCCATTAAATTCCATCCCTCTCTTGCCTGTTCCCTGTACCCCTGATTGCAGTCATCTCTACAGGCAGAATCTATTTTCTTCATTCTCATGTTGGCTTAGTTCTTAGAATACTTTCTAAGAATATAATATTGTTTTTTGCTTTTAATTTCTCCTAGTCTTTTGGGTTACTAATACCATGACTGGAATGGACCCGATTCCTAAGTCAAAGTATAATTGAAGTTCATAAAATTAGTATTGTTTCAGTCTTTGATGTTAGCCAGAAGTGCTCTTTGCAGCACCCGCAGTGTGCCCAGTAATGACTCCTTCTGCAGTTCATTTGGAGTTACATGTATTGGTAACATATCCAAGTATGACTGTAAATTCTTTTTTATAGGACCCATTGCCCCTGCTACTACTGGAACTCTCTGGATATCTTTCTTCCACATTGCTCTTGTTTCTGCCTGCAAATCCTGGTATTTTATGACTTTGTGTCTCTCTGTACATAAGACACTGTAGTCACTGAGTATAGCAATTTCAATGATCAGTGCTACTTCTGTCTTCTTTTCATGGACCACTATATCTGGTTTTCTCACATCCAATTTTTGAACTGTTGATAATGGGTGATCCTACGTGATCCAGAATTTATCATTTTCTGTGATGCTTTGTGGCTAATGTTTCCAGTGTTTTTCAGCTACTTCAGTACAATAATGTTTGCACAATCCACAATGCAACAGTCTTGCCACATTATTATGCCCTTCAGTATACAATCCTTCTGCCATTAGTATATCACAACCAGCTACAAGATGTGCAATTGTTTCCAGTTCTGTTTTACAAAATCTACATTAGTCCTTTTCTCCCACATGTTCAATGGACTTTATAAACCAAAATGTGCGTAGTACACTATCTTGGGGTGCCAATATTAACCTTTCATCTTTTGCTTTGAATTTGCCTCTCCTTAACCATTCTTGGTTTGATCCTGATCAACATGGGGTTCTTCCAGCAGTTTTCTATACTTGCAACTATATTTATGCATTTTCCACATTTTTTGTCTTCTCGTCTGATCCTTCACCTTATATTATTTCTTTTGCTTTTTGGCACATTCAATTGCTCCCTGATTTTTATCTACTTCTGGTTTGATTTCAATTCCTGCTTGATGCCGATATGCTTCTGCTAGACTAATAAGGGAAGTTATCTTAGATTTATTCTCCTCATGTTTAAAACTTTCACTATATTTGGGTCTTGTGAGGTCAGCAGATATGTATGCAGTCCCACAATTGCAGATCTACACATGCAATCAATTTCAAGGAGGCCCATACCTCCTTCAGAATGGGGAATATATAATCTTGGTATACACTAATTTTTATAAATCACTTGATGAGCATGGAGCATCCTTTTTGTTTTCTTGTCTAATCTATCCAGCACCTTTTGGGGTCAGTCAGTCACTCTAAAACTGTACATTAGGACAGGAAGAGCAAATTGGTTTATAGCTTGAATTTTGTTCCAAGATGTCAACACTGCTTTCAGGATTAATTTAAGTCTTCTAAAATGTTCCTTACTAAGTTTTATTCACATTTGTTCATGTTTTATTTTTGATCCTTCATCAATTCCCAAATATTTATATAGTCCCTCTTGCTCAAGTTCTTTATATCACATTCTTGTCCCAAACTGATGTTTTCTTGGTGCTGCAGCTTTTCTGCTTTAAAGGTTGGTTTTGCACATTTAAAAAGACCAAATGACATTCTTATTTCATCTGAAAAAGTTTTGACTACTTGTAGTTGTGCTTTCAGTTCTTCATCTGATGAGCTATATAATCATCAACAAACAGAAGATTAAAAATCTTTACACCTTGTCGCTTTCTGTAAGCCAAATTATAGCCATGACTTAATCTGTTAAGCAGGCAGTTTAATGGGTTAAAGGGCAAAGGCAAAAGAGCAACGATGACAGAAAGTCATTCTGGAATATCCCCCTTTGGATTTTTATGCCCGGTATAATAATTTGCCCTTTGTCATGGCCACTGCTTCATGGTCACTGTAATGTAGTCAATCAGTGTAGGGTGTATATTATACATTTTTAAGCACTCTTTTATCCATGAACATGGGATACTGTCAAATGCTGTTTTATAGTCAATCCATGCCATACTTAGATTCTTCCCCTTTTTCAGTTCTCCACTATGATTTTATTTAACAACAAATGATTTTGCTCCATATGACTTTCCTTTATTGCCCTTTTGTTCTATTGCCATAACTGAGTTTTATTCTAAATGACTATAAACATCAATTCCAGTGTACAGTTTATACGTTGTCGGAAGGCAAGTTATTGGTCTATAATTTTTTTGGGTAGTTTGCAGGGTCACTCTTAAGTAGGAGCATTGTTTTTCCTGTTGTTAGCCAGGTTGGTGTCTGTTCGGGGTGCACAGATAAATAAATGTCCTTACATTCGCCACTGCAGTATTCCTTACAAATAGGATTTCCTGCTGTGAAGCCCACTGTCTGGCCAGTTTACCAACTTCTACCATTGCTTTAAGATACAATAAACGTAACCTGCACACTCCCTGCATAGGGGGGTTCCTATCAGTTCGTCGAAACTTCAGCAGTTCGAACACCATATGTTCGAACTGTGAAGTTTGAAAACTGATTATCGCAAAGCCGCGGAACACTGAATTCTTTCCCAGGGAAAGAATTCGGTGGGCCATTTCTGTGGCTTCACGATTTTCAGCACTGTGGTGGAAAGTTATGGGTCAGGTTCAGGTAAGTGTGCGATTGTGTGGACGTTAGGCTTAGGGCACGGTTTAGGTGAGTTAGAGTTAGGGTGCGGGTGAGGTGGGTGTGCGATAGTGACAGACTTTAGTGTTAAGTCGGGATAGGTGAGTTAGGGTTAGGGCACGGGTCAGGTGAGTGTGCGATAGTGACGGACCTTAGGGTTAGGGTTAGGGTTTGGGTTAAGGTAAGTGGATAGATAGTAGTGTATGTACAGTTTAGTGTAGGGTTAGATGTAGGATTTTAAGTGTATGTGTGTGGATTGCTGTTTTTTTGGTGTGTTTGTGTTGTGTGTGTGTTTCTTGGAACAGCGATTTTTTTCCCTGGGGAAAAAAAATCGCTGTTTTAAGCCTTCGATGGTTTTGCACTTCGAGGTTAGAAGTTCAAACATAGGTTCATAGGTTCAGACTAGGCTATCTGCCCTAGGGCATTTACAAGCCTAGCCAGAGTGTGTTTGGCTTTCAACACCCATTTTAAAATGAATTTTGCTATGACCTTTTTTGAGGTTAGTATACTGTGCATCTGTCTAACAGTGACACAGAAGTGATACCCGGAGTAAATCTACGATTTCCCATCCACTCATCAAGATTCCTCTTGAAGAGAGTCAATGAGGGACTCTGCCTAACCTGGACTGGGATTTTATTCCAGAGTGAAGGGAGCCTCTGGGTTATGAATCTGTCCCTCCAGCATGTCCTATTTATTTCAGTGCTGAGGTTCAAGTCTCTCGAGCGTTTAGCTCAATGGGATTTGGATTTTCTGAGGTGCAGCATGTCCATTAATTCCAGGTTGGACATGGCTTTATACGTCAGGCACAGATCGCCTCTGAGCAGGCGGTATGCCACTGAGTAGAGCTGGAGTTTCTTTAACCGGGCAGCATATGGCATCTGTTTGAGCCCTTTGATCCTCTTGGTGAGGTACTTTTGGGGTCTTTCCAGTTGCTGCAGGTGTCTGGTAAGGTACATCCCAAAAGGGCATTGTACTCAATTATGGGCCTGATGAGGGATGAGTAAAAAGGCACGATGACCTCCCCTGATCTAGATGTGAATCCCTTCATGATTAGGTGGGCTATATAAAATGATTTTCTAACCACTTTGGCCACGTGATTGTCGAATGAGAGATTGCTATCAACTTGGGTCCCCAGGTCCCTAATTACTTCTTCCGTACTTAATGGATTACCATCTATGTGGTAATTTGTGGGCACTTTGTTTTTGCCGAAGGGGATGACTATACACTTTTTGGCATTTAGCTTAAGGCCATGGCTCTGGCACCAGTTGTCTGTTTCCATGAGGCCCTTTTGTAGGATGCTTGTGTCAGCTGGAGACTCGATTATGGCACCCAGTTTGCAGTAATCTGCGAACTGGGTCAGCCACAGTCCTTCCGTGTTGGCCTGTACCTCCGAGAAATATATACCGAACAAGAGAGGTCCCAGGACTGAGCCTTGTGGGACGCCACTTGTAACTGGTTTGGAGTCTGACATGGCTCCAGCAATTCTAACCATGTGGGTTCTGTCCTTGAGCCAGTTTGCAACCCATCTAGTGACATAGGGGTTTATATTTAAGCTGGTGAGCTTATCTATAATGCCCGAGTGGGTTATTGTATCGAAGGCTTTTGTGAGGTCCAGGTAGGCTGTGTGGACCACCTTCCCCTCGTCAATGGCCTTGGTGACTGTTTCAAAGAAATTGACCAGGTTTAAGAGGCAGGATCTGCTCTTAACAAAGCCGAACTGTGTAGGATCCAGTGTCTGTAGGACCCCAATATCTTTATTTATGAGGTCCATGATGATACTTTCCATAGCTTTGCAGACCAAGCTAGTCAGGCTTATGGGGCGATAGTTTCCAGGATCAGTTGAGGCACCACCTTTGTGGAAAGGGACCACTGTTGCTGTATGCCACTCTTTGGGTACATATCCTGTAGTAAGGCTGAGATTGAACAGTAGTTTTATGTTTGGGTTTAGTTCTTCTTGGAGTTCATGTAGGACACAGCCCGGGACACTGTCTGGTCCCACTGATGCTGTGTTTTTTGCTGTGGAGAGGGCGGCTCTTACCTGAGCATCTGAGATGTCAGGGGGGCAGCACTCTGCTGGGATAGATATTTGCCCTTTTGGTGGGGAAGGGGGGGGAGAAGTTTGCGCTGAACCTGTCAGCTAGGATGTTGGCAATGTCTGTGGGTTCTGTGTATTTTCTGTCATTTTGGACTAATTCTGAGCATATCTGGGAATTCCCACCCAGGTTCCTAACATAACTAAAGAAAGCCTTGTGATTTTCCTTAGTGTCCTGTGCAATTTTTCTCTCGATGCTGGCCTTAGACGATTTTATGAATGCCCGTAGTTTTTTGCTAATACTGATCAGAGATGCCTGAACATATGGTGTACGAACTTCTGCCGTTTCGTCAAAGTGATATAGACCCACATAGGGTAGGGCATAAATGTGACGTTCAGGTGTACCATCCACAGAATGTCTTTGCTGCCAGTCTGAACGCTGTTTTAACTGTCGGTCTGTTTCCTCCATCCATTTTTTTTTTTTTACCCTTTTTCTGTTTATTGGCATTCCTGTGCTTACTCCTGTTTGCTGGAGTCCTCACAGTTGTAGATAAGTACCCAGTTGGGTTTTTGGTTACCTTTTCTGTTTGTTTTGTGCTGTTTGGGGTTATGTCATCCAGGAAGGATAAACGCCAGTGTGGGAGACTGATTCCCCATAAAGACTGCCACGATAAGTGTTTTTTTTCCTAGGTGCTGCTCACGACCATACATCTTGTTTAATTTGTCAGGCATTTGTCCCCAAAACTCTTTGTAGTAGGCTTTCTTCCCTAACCTTGTATCTTACGAACTAGCGTCTTAAGCTTCTTGTTGCAGATACTATGGATGGAACTTCCTGCCCCAAGGGTCAGCCATCAGGGAAGAAGAAGGTGCATAAGGTAAGACCGGAATTGTCTGCTGCCCAACCTCTGACGGGAGTTTCTCCTGAAGTCATTTTGAACCTGGAGGCTCACCCAGTTGTTTTGTCAGATTCTTCTACCACATCTGGATTGGAGGCCAGTGAGGATTTGGCAGGCAACACATCTGACGAGGCTTTGCAGGCATCTGTTTCGAGCGTTCAGAGGGAACCATGGTTGACTGTTTCCAAGAGGTCTAGAGGGGTTCCACAGTTTCTCTTTAGGGAAGAGATTTCTACTGCAACTGTGGAATGCCATCCCAAGTCTGGGCCTTCTCAGGTTTCTAGGATGGATGTCCCCTTAAAAAAGAAACAGAAAACTAATCATGTTTCTTCTGCTCCTAGGGATCCACAAAGTGAGTGGCAGGCCTTTACTCAGGGGTTATTTAATGCTTTACTGTAGATGAGGCTTCCTCAAGCGGTTTCAGTTCCTGTTCCTCCTTGGTCCTCTTCTTCCCCTAAAAGGCCGAGAGAATTGCATTCTTCTGAGGTGGATTCTGATGATGACTCCTTTGCTTATTCTACACAGATTCCTTCTCCTTTAGACTATGGTTCTGAGGAGGAGGATTCTCATACTCTAGATAACCCTTCTGAGGAAATTTCCTTTGGGGACACAATTTCTAGGATGATGGAATTTTTTAAGTGGGATTGTGCCCAGGTTTTGGATATCCATAAGAGGTACTATGAGTTACTGCAGATGGAATCTCCTAAACCTGTGGGCATTCCTCCTGTCTTGCCTGCTTTATTGGATGTTTTTTCCAGTGCCTCTAAAACTCAGGATTCTCTGCCCCCTGCTCGCAAGAAGTCTGTTTTATAGGGTGGCTGAGGATTGCTCCTTTTTGTTTAAATGTTCTGCTGCTGACCCCTCTGTGGTGTCTATAGCCTCTGATAAGCCATCTCAATTGCTTCTTTTGTCCAGGTTACTGCCTTCTGACAAGGACAGTAGAACGTTTTCTAGAATTCATAAATTCCAATGCCTTGGATCAGCTTATTCACACCTCCACCAGGGGCAGCAATATCCTAGACCTGGTCATTACCAACATGGGAAACCGGTGTTCCACACCAGAGGTGAATTCCTCGTTGGTCAGATCCGAACACAAGCTAATCAGCCTAGACATCCACATCCCACCCCCAGCCCCAATTAGGGAAACCATTTTAAAAAACTTCACAAAAGCCAACTTCACACTTCTTAAGACAGAAGTGGCAAACTTCATGACACCCATGCAGACGGACAATAGAGGTATGACTGGCGAATCCTACACAAATGCACTTTATAAGCACTTACACGAGTGCATGGATCATGCTATCCCTAATAGAACCAAGATGTTATCCTCCAAAAAAGGAAGCCAATCTGGTGGTCCTCTGCCATAAACAAACTCTACAACAGAAGAAAGAAACTGTTGCAAAAAAAGAGTAAAATTCCATGACTGGAGGAACTCCCTGGTCAACCTCAGTAAGAAGCTGAGATCCCTCATAAAATCCTCCAAAGCTAGTTACGAAAACAAAATTGCCACTGACTCTAAAGACAACCACAAAGCATTCTATAGCTATGTCAAGAATCTAAATGGGAAAACTCAGATCTGCTCTGAGTTACAGCATAATGGCACTAAATATACAGAACCAACTGATATTGCCAACATCCTAGCAGACACCCTCTCACCCCTAGAGGGCCCATCTCTATACCGGAAGAATGCAAAGTTCCTATAATCACGGCTGCACAGGTAAAAAACACACTCTCCAAAGCCAAGAACACAGCATCCATGGGACCTGACAATATCCCAGACTGCGTTCTACATGAACTACAGAATGAACTGGCACCCTACCTAAGTACCATGTTCAATCATAGCCTCACCTCAGGCTTTGTACCCACTGAATGGTGCACCATGACAGTTATCCCACTCCACAAAGGGGGAGCCACGACGGACCCCGGAAACTACCGCCCCATTAGCCTGACAAGCCTGGTCTGCAAGGCCATGGAACGTATCATCATGGAACTCATAAACAAAGACATTGGTAATCTCCAAACTCTGGACCCTACTCAGTTTGGATTTGTACAAGGCAGATCATGTCTCCTAAACCTGGTTGACTTCTTTGAAGCAGTCACCAAAGCCATAGATGAGGGTAAAATGGTTCACACAGCTTATCTAGATCTTGCCAAGGCTTTCAACACCATCCCCCACTCTGGAATTATAGATAAGCTCACTAAACTAGGTATAAATCCCTATGTCACAAGATGGGTTGCCAATTGGCTTACGGACAGAACCCACACTATAAGTAGCGGATTCCAAATCCGACATCAGACCAGTGACAAGTGGAGTACCACAGGGTTCAGTCCTGGGTCCTATCCTGTTTGGTATCTACTTCTCTGAAGTGCAGGCCAACACAGAAGGTCTTTGGCTAACAAAGTTTGCAGATAACTGCAAACTAGGAGCCATAATCAAAACTCCTAACGATGTGGACAAACTACAAAAGGGCCTCACTGAGACAGATACCTGGTGTCAAAGCCATGGCCTGAAGCTCAATGCCAAAAAGTGTATTGTCATCCCTTTTGGTAAAAACTCTGTACCCATGAACTACCACATAGCTGGTAGTCTACTTAAAGCCAAAAATGTGATAAGAGACCTTGGGACACAGGTGGACAGTAGTCTCTCCTTTGATAATCACATCGCCACAGTGGTCAGCAAATCCTTCTACGTGGCTCATGTCATCACAAAAGGATTCTCATTCAGAAAAAAAGAGGTAATTGTTCCCCTCTACTCATCACTCATTAGACCCATTATAGAGTACAACACCCATTTTGGTATGTACCTCACAAGACATCTACAACAACTGGAAAGACCACAGAAATACCTCACAAAGAGGATTACTGGCCTCAAACAGATTCCTATGCAGACCATCGTAAAAAACTACAGCTTTACTCCATCGCATAAGCTATGTCAAACCCAGAGCTGTTGGACATGCTGCACTTAAAGAAATCCCAATCCCTCCGAGCTACACGCTCTAGGGACCTTAACCTTGTCACCACAATAAACAGAACATGCTGGAGGGATAGATTCCTGTCCCAGAGACTTCCCATACTCTGGAACAGACTACCTATCTATGTCAAACAGAGCTCCTCATTAGCACTCTTCAAGAAAAATCTTGATGATTGGATGGAAAATGGGAAATTCACCCCGGGGATCACTTCTGTGGCTCTGCTCGACAGGGGCACAGGAAAATAATTTTCTTGGGTGGCGAAAGCCAGGGTACATTTTTTGGCTAGGCTTGTATGGGCCCTAGGGTCGATAGGTTAGTACCTACCTATGAACCTATGAATCTATGAACCATGGATAGGCTGGGTAAGAAGGTTTATACTTTGGCTACCCTAGCTTTTAGGGCTATTAATTATCAGACCCATATCTTTAGGTATGTCTTGGCTCTTCTTTCTCAGGCTTGTCAGATTCTTTCTATCTTCCAGACTCTGAGAGTAAATCTTCTGCTCTTTCCTAGCTTGGGACTTCCTCTCAGGTAGTTTGTCATTCTATCAAATGTAGTTATGATGCAGCAGATGCCTCTTCTAGGGCTGCTGCTTCTGGTTCGGTTCTGTGGAGATATTCATGGCTTTGGTCTCAACCTTTGCCCAATGATATTAAGGCTAAGTTGATGGATGCTCCTCTGGATAATACTCTTTTGTTTGGTGAAGTGGCTGCTGGTTATTTAAGTCTCTTCAGGACAAGGAGAAGGCTTTACAGGAGCTTAAGCATGTCTTTGTTTTGCCTGTGCCTACATTTCAGTGAAACTACCCTTCTAAGCCAGCCTTTGTTTGTAGGCAATCTCGCCCACCTTCTAAAGATAAAAAGGGTAGTAAACAGACTCCTCCTGCTAAGGCTATTCAGACTGCAGGGATTCGTAAGCCTTCTTTTCCTGACAAAGCAGGTGCTGTCTGACTATCCACCCATTCACAGCCACATTCCTCTTACTTTTAACTTTTCTCTTTCTCTTCCTGTTTGGCTTCTGAATCACCCAGGATTCTTGGGTTCTGTCAATTATTCATCAAGGGTACTTCATGGTCTGGTTTTCCCACCCTCCTTTTATGGGCATTCCTCAGCCTCCTTGGGAACAACTTCCTTTTTTCCCAGAGGTTCTTTGAGACCTCTTGTCTCAGGGTACTATTCAAGAGGTGGCTGTGTCCCAAAGGGGGAAAGGGTTTTATTCAAGAATGTTTCTAGTGCCAAGAAAAGAAGGCACTTGGTGACCTATTCTAGACCTCTCCCATCTAAACATCTTTCTGAAGGTGCCTTCCTTTCTGATGTTGTCCCTTCAGTCCCTTTTTCCTCTCTTGCTCCCTCAGGCCTTTCTGGTGTCTCTGGACCTCAAGGATGCTTATATCCATATTCCGATCCATCATCATTTCAGGAGATTTTTGCAGTTCTCTGTTGCATCCTGGCATTTTCAGTTCTGTGTTTTGCCCTTTGACCTTTCTGCTGTCCCAAGGGTATTCGCCAAATGCCTCGCTCCTGTGATTGCCTTTTGCAGGCTTTAAGGGATCCACATCTTTCCTTATTTGGACGACCTACTGATTCAGGCATCTTTTCCAGAGGTCCTTTTGCAAAATCTTCATTTTACCATTTCTTTTCTTCAGAGCCTGGATTTCACAATAAACTTCAAAAAGTTTTCCCTGACTCCTCATGATCATGTCTTCCTGGGTTGCAGGATTCAAATGGTGCCAATGCCCCCTCCAAAGGCATTAACTCTCATTTCTTTCTTTCAAACTCTTCTTTCCCTGGCCTCCATTACAGCCAGGGAGTTTCTGAGAGCTCTGGGGTTCATGGCTTCCAGCATTCCAATGCTCCCTCTGGCCAAACTCCACATGAGGAAGTTCCAGTTGTTTCTGAAGTTGATGTGGCTTCAGCATGCGCATTCTCTAGACTTTCCTGTTCCTCTTCTCCCATGTCTCAAGAAAGAACTACTGTGGTGGATCTAGCAGTTGTCTCTGAATCCAGGGCTCTCTTTTCAGCCTCCTTTTCCCTCTCAGGATCTGTTCACAGATGCTTCAGATGTGGGATGGGGAGCAATGTTTGGCTCCCTGCAGGTTCAGGAAGTGTGGTCGCCTCATCAGCAGAATGAGCACATCAACATCAAAGAGATGAGGGCTCCTAGGTTGGATCTTCAGGCCTTTCAGCCTCTCTTCTCTCCAGGGCCTCTCAAGGTATTCACAGACAATACCATAGTCATGTGGTATATCAACAAACACAGGGGTACGAGATCTTACTGTCTTTGCTGGCTGGGGCTTCTGGTATGGGATCTGGCTATCCAATATCAAGTGACTCTTCAGGCAGTTTACATTCCTTCAGATCTGAATGTTGTGGCAGACAATCTGAGCAGGTCCTTCACTCACTCCCACAATGGATGCAGATTTTTGGCTCATATTTTTGGCCTGTTCCTCTTTTTTCCTGGCAAATCACTGGGATGATCTCAGGACTGAAGTCATTAAATAATGATATACATTTGAGTTTCAGACTTCAAATCCTTCAGAAAATGTATATTAAAACAAATCCTGTTACTCTAGCAACTTTCTAAGTTTATAAGAACAATATTTAAAATATGTCCCTATTTGTACCTCTATTTTGTCAAGCTTTGTCCAGATTTTTTGCATTAAGAGGTTGAGAGGTATTTTTGATCCATCTACACCTTTTTTTCTGAGTACATACTGTTGGTCCTGAAGGAGGCCAGGAAACCTACTACTAGGAAATCCTACTTGTCTAAATGAAATAAGTTTTCTATTTGGTATCTTTCTCATGACCTGGACCCACTTTCTGTGGATGTTCCTTTGGTTCTCTTTTATTTGTGTAAGTTTCTCACTGCTGGTTTGGCCTATTCTTGTGTTAAGGCCCACTTATCAGCTCTTTCTGTTTGTCTGCCTTTAACTCTCCTGTTAGCTTCTAGATTTGAGGCTAAGCAATTTTTTAAAGGCATCCTTAATATTAGACCTCCCAGGAAGCCTGCTTCTCCTCCCTGGGATCTTAATTTCATTCTGGGAAATTTGACTCGGGCTTCTTTTCAGCCTCCTGTTTCAGCTTCCTTGCAACATTGTTCTGGGAAGACAGTTCTTTTGTTAGCTCTTACTTCTGCCAGATTGATGTCTAAGTTGCAAGCCCTTATGGCTTGTCCACCTTTTTTGATATTTCATGAGGACAGGGTGCCCTTGTGTACTAATCCTTCGTTCATGCCCAAGGTGATTAATGAGTTATCACTTAATCAGTCTTTTAATTTGCCTACTTTTTTCCCCTGTCCGCAATCTGACAGTGAGAGGGTGCTGCATAGCTTAGATGTAGATAGACAGCTCAGATTTTATTTGGATAAAACTACAGCTATCAGAAAATGTGACCAGTTGTTTGTTTCCTTTCATCTTAGGTCTTTAGGTTTGGCTGTTTCCAAGCAAACTATTTCCACTTGGATTTCAAAGGATATTTCCTTTTGTTACACTTTTCATGATGACAGCCTTCCTTCTTAAGTAAAGGCTCATTCCACTAGAGCTGTGGCTTCTTCTGGTGCTTTTTTCAATGGCTTAGATGCTAATTCTATTCTTGAAGTTGCTACCTGGACTTCTGTGCATACCTTTACCAAATGTTACCAGTTGGATGGTATCTCCATAGCTGGTTTTGCTGCTGCCATTCTTCATGGCTTCTTGGAGGCCTCTGTTGCTTCTCCTCCCAAGTTTCTTCTTGAGCTTTGCCACACTCCCATTTGTGAGGAATACTGCAGCTGTGAATGTAAGGACATAATACAGTTGTGTAAAATCTTAACATAATGGTAGATGTCCTTGCATTCACCGCTGCAGTATTCACTCCCTCCCTCTATCCCCCTGGTCTTTTTTCCTTCCTGGATGTGCAGGTTCGTCTTGGTTTTCCTTGGACTGCTGGTCCTACTGGGGCAATCAGTTCTGAGGATGGTACGCCTGAACATCACCTTTATACCCTACCCTATGCAGGGAGTGTGCAGGTGACATTCAGCATACCTTAAAGCAATGGTAGACTTTGGTAAACTGGCTGGACAGTGGGCTTCACAGCAGGGAATCCCATATGTAAGGAATACTGCAGCAGTGATGGCAAGGACATTTACCATTATGGTAAGATTTTACACGACTGTACTTTCTTACTCATGGCTAAATCTTCATGCAAAGATGTTAATACTTTTAGCCCAAAGTTAGGTACTGCATCTAGGCCTGGGGTTTTCAATTAGAGGCTTTTCTTAACTTTGTTTCAATCTCTCTGGCTGTTACTTCATCCCATTTCATATCCTGTACCTTTGAACTTCTTATTTCTTTTTTTTTTTTACTTCTTCTATCCATTTAGCATCTTTGTTATGTTCCACAGGATCTTCATAAATACTTCTCCAACATGTATCTATTCTTTTTTGGTGGTATTTCAATTCCTTTTACCTTGTTTCCCAATTCTCTATAAAACTGTTTGGGTCATCAATAAATAGCTTATTTTGTACTTTTCCTTTATATTTATCTGTGTATCTTCTAAGTTTTTCTGCCTGTGCTAATATTTTTAGTTTATTATTTGCAACAGAGCAGGATAAATCCTGATCCATTATAATACTTCACATTGCTTTTATCACATCTATCTTTCTGAGTATTTTTGTTGATCTATTTATACTGTTCTAACAGTGACACTTCTTGTCTTAATTGCTTTATAGTTTTCCCTAGTTGATACTTCCATGATGGTATTCGATTTCTCCTTTTCCTTTCCTTTACTACCCTGTATTCTTGTGGTAGACCCTTCCCTTTCCCTTACTAGCCTGTGTTCTTGTGGTAGAATTCTATCTGTTATTAATTTAGCTGCACAGTAATATATCATGTTTACTTCTGTTATATTGCATGGATCTCTCTGAACAGTCCTAATTACTGTGTTCATTTGTTTTATCAAACTTCTGACTTTCTGGAGATTTATTGACCTTCTGCAGTCTATGTCTTTCATTTATCTTAATATGTCTATCTATCTCTATTAAATCTAGTAACTCTTCCTTTTCTTATCTCATTTTCTTCTAAACTGAGGGCACATTACTTATTCTCCATTTCCTGTAGGTATTCTATAGAAATCTCTATAGAATCATCCTGTGGCACATTCTCTTCAATTTCATCCCATGTCATCCATTGCTCTGTCATATGGGAACTCACTGGCCTATCATTCCTCAACATCGACTGCGTCAGAGTGCCAGAGTTTCTTGTTCCTTTCCTTGCTGCACAGCTTCAGGTGAAAGTTTATAATGGCTTCCTGTGGAAGACTCCAAAATATCTTCATATGGAACCTGACCAGTTGCTTCCCATTCCATGGTTTCTCCTTAATTTGGATGTCCATTGCTCTATCCTACTATGGTGCTTTCTGAGTTAGATTTTCTACACTGAATCCTTCACTTTCCAGGTACTCCATAACCTCAGTTTCTATTTCTTTAACTTCTCCATTACTAATGTTCTTTTTTACTTTTTCTCTTTGTCTTCTTATTTTTTAATTGTAAAGTTTTCCATGTCCAGATTCCTTTGCCTGTATTTCTCTTCAGATATCTTTGCTGCTCTTTTTGTATTGATTAGTTTTGCTTTCTCCTTTGCATAAATATTACACCATATTAACTCTCTTTATCTTTCCCATGTCCAGATTTCTTCTTCAAATGTCTCCTGATCTTCTTGTTTCACCTTACTTTGGAGACTCGTTCCATCATGCTGTGATGTAACCTGTGTTAGACCTTCTACACCAAATCCTTCACTTCGCAGGCATTCCATAACTTTATCTTCTATTTTTTTACTTCTACTTTACTAATCTTCTTTTCTACAGTTCCCTCTTTGTGATATAATTTTTTTTATTGTAAAATTTTCCATGTCCGGATGCCTTTGCCTGTATTTCTCTTTGAATATCTTTGGGGCTGCCATTTTCATATTGATTGATTTGGCTTTCAGCTTTGCATAAATATTGTAGCATATCAAATCTCTCTTTCTTTTCCATGTCTACATTTCTTTTTTATACTTTTCAAAAATCTCTAGGTTTTGTTGTTTATATTTTCACACTTCCTCAGATGCTTCTTTTTCCAAACAGTTCAAAGTTTCTTAGTCTATATAATGTTTTTCACAAATCTGTTTTTCTTGTGGAAGTATTTTTCTTTCCTCTAATTTCTCTGTTAATCTTTTTGTAGATCTTGTGTCTGGAAATTCTGGGCTTTTTACATAATAGTAACAATACATAATTTCTTTCTTATCCTCAATAGTCCACTCTATCATTTTTATGGCTCTTCTTTGGCTTATCAGTTTTTGTGATTTTTGTGGACTGCTACTTCCTTCTAAAACAGGGAGCAATCCTCCCACTGGACCCTGGTCTGGCCCCATTGTAGGAATGTTTCTGTATTTTGAGGATTCTACACTGTCATTTTTTCCAGTCCTGGCACCAGTGCACCTACCAGGACTGGGCACTTTTTTATCCTGGGTCTTGTGTACCCAGCTATCTTTTTTTCATTTTTGACCTACTTCTATTCATGATATATACTATATAAAATGCAGTCTATCTATCAGTGTCATCTTGGTGAGATTTTTTGAAAAACAAGGTCCACCTCATGAAGATACTCCCCAAGACTTGAGGATGAATTAAATTTCAGCAATACTACTCTCCTTTGCTTGCTGTTGTTATTGTCCTTAAGGATCTGCAACCAAAATCCCACCCTCTCCTTATTCCTTGAATTTCACCCCTACTTCATCATCACCCCTTTCTACTTCGAATTATAGCTTTCAGTTTGTGTTATGTATATGAGCTTTAACTGTTTAACTCTATAATATCTCTTTAAATCAGGTAATCTGACCACCTTTAACTGTGTAGCTCTATAATATCTCTTTAAATCAAGTAATCTAACCACCGTGTTCTATTGGAAGGATCAGCTTATCCATTGCCCTTTTCCCCTCCTAGATAAAATCCTTCAACTCTATTAATTATTGTCTATAACTTCTCTTCTGATTGATAAAAATATGCCTGAACTGTACATAAAACTAAAGGAACTAAAAACACGTTCACTTGTTTGTATCTTGTTATCCATAGTCATAAAAACGAGCTTCCTGTTTCTCACTTTTTGTGTTAGCTTATGTTTAGTGTCTTTCCACATATCCTCAACTGCCATAACAGAATCCTTTGTAACCCATACTTCTAAATACTTCATTTTTTCATGTCCCCATAAATATGGGTTTTCTGAAACCAATTCATTTGTGGGAACATAGTTTACAGCTACAGCCTTTGTTTTGTCTTCATTTACTTTATATTCCAAAAAAAAAAAAAAAACTGAAACTACTTCAGAATGTTCTACAACAATGAAATATCCTATTCTGGTTCTATCAGGTACAAAATAATACTGTATGCAAATAAAGCCATCTTTTCTTGATTACCCTCCCTACCAATTATATCCTTGAATTTCTGATCCCCTTTTTCTCTTTGCCAATGGCTCTAAATATAATGTAAGCAACAAAGGGGAACGAGGACACCCCTGCTTGGTTCCTCTTTTCAGACACAACTTATCATATAAATACCCTCTCACTTTAATTTTTGCCTCTGATCTCTCATGTATCCTCCTAATTAACTTTATTATTGTATCAGGGAATGCAAATGCTTCCATTGCCCTACTCTTGAAATCCTGGCTTCCTCTGTCAAAAATCTCAGCTTATTCTGTCAAATGCTTTCTTTGCATCATCACCCACCAACAACAGTGCATACAAGTTATTGAGCAAGATGGTAAAAACTGACAAGCATTAATACCATACGTCCTGTTTGCCACTACAGAAGTTCAGTCTTTCTGATGGACTATATGGCAGGTACCCTTGAGGACTGTAAGATATTACCAGATAAACTTGGAAAGAAATCTTCATTTAAAAGTGTCAGACAACACCATATCAGCTTTCAAGATAGGCTGAAAGTGATGATGCTCATTGTACAGGACCACATGGAAAGAGCCCAGGCAACGCAACAAAGAGTGCATAATATAAATGCAAAGACCACTTTATTCAAAGCTCGATATCAGGTATTAGATTTGGTCCCCTCTACAGAAAACCGGTTTTTGCTAAATAGCAGCATCCATGTGGAAAAAATTAAATGATGCAAAATACCCAGTCATACAGACTGGTAAAAGAAGGTCAGAGTAGAGGGAGGGGTTGGCATAATGGTTAAGGTTTTTACCTCACCATTATAAGGTACAGGATCTGATTTTGATCTGTGGTTACTGGCTAGGTTTGTAACAGTCTGCAGACTGATAGCCAATTATTTACCTATGAACCTATAGCATATCAATGTTCCAAAACCATGGAAAGATGTGTAAACTTTTGCAGTCACCTTAAATATAGAAATTGATGGAACTGGTCTGAAAAAAATGAACAGTGTTTCTGCAGTGCATGTAGATGACACACTATCCGACCTACAGAAAAAAGAGATAGGAGAGTTTCTGATGGGAAACAAAGCAATTTTCTGTAATTGCCAAGAAGAACAAACCTGATTCAACACAATACCTAGACCATTCCTGCAGAAAAATTAACTTACAACTGTACAAACTACTAGAACCACAGAAAAGGGCTGTGTGGGAGAAAGTATGTAAAATGCTTAATGTGTGGATAAGAGCAGGGTCAAAATGAGTGGAATAGCTCCTAATGTTCGTTCTAAGCATGATGGAACAATGATTCTGTAATGATTTTAGGAAGTTGAGCAGCATTCTGAAATCTGACAGCTAACCATTGCCTAGGGTAGATGAATTAATAGAATAGCTGGGAAAGGCAAGATGATTGACCACATTAGATCTGACAAACGGGTACTGACAAATCCCTCTAACAGCTGAAGCTATGGAAAATACAATTTTTTCAACCCCTGAGGGCTTGTTACAGTACACCACCCTTCCTTCTGAGCTAGGGGATGCTCCTGCAACCTTTCAAAAACTAATAAACAGAGTCCTAGAGCTGCATGTCAAATTGCTGTGACATAACTAAATGAATATACTCTGAGGACTGGAAATCTCATCAAGATAAGGTACTCTCTTGGATATAAGCCACATTCACAGTTAATTTCTCCAAGAACAATTTAGGCTTGATAGAGGTAAAATATGTAAGATATGTAACAGGACGAGGAAGTATAAGGCCCCTGAAAGAAAGGCTAGAAGTAATGAGAAATTGGCCTTTTCCAGATATTAATAAGTGAGGGCATGCTTTGGGGTTAGCTAGGTACTATTAAAAATCTGTACCATATTTTGCATCTATAGTGTGCCCTCTTACAGATTTGACAAAGGAGAAGATGCCCTTTAAAGTAAAATGGACACAAGGGCCAGGTAATACTTTTAAACAGCTGAAGGTAGTGTTGTGTTCAGAACCAGATTTATCATCATCAGATTTTCAGATACAATGAGAGGTAGGCCTGGGGGCAAGGCGTTCACAGCACATTGATGGAAGAGCATGCCCTATATACTTTTTAAGTCAAAATCTAAAAATCTAAGCAGAACAGAGTCCATGTCTTCCATTATTGAGGGGGAATGTCTAGCATTAAAGTGAATGTTCTCAGAAGTATTATTCCTTAGCAGTAACTTTATGCCAATAACATCTTGTTACTGCAGAGTATAAAAAAGAAGGACTATGGCCGTGGAGATCAGGGAAGACAGAGCTTGTGTTGTGAAAGTGAAAAGGCAATCTAGAGAAGTCTAGAGATAGGTTGGAGATATTCTGATGAAAATACAGTTGAAGAAGCTGTCTGCATTTATTTTTATGGCTAGACCTAAACTGGTATGAGAGACAACATGTTTTTTTGTCCTAAAGAACAATTGGCACTACTGATTTGCTATGTTCCCTTCATTTCAATTAAATATATATATGTATATATATATATATATATATATATATATATATATATATATATATATATATAGATAGATAGATATATATATATATATATATATATATATATATATATATATATATATATATATATATATTTATTGACAGTGTGTGCCTGTTGCATGGGTAATTGCTGTGGACAAATTTGGCACAACGTTTACATCAACAAGGAGCCTGAGTCAACTTTTCACTAACTGAAATTTGAAAATAAATTTCTCACAGCTGAAGAGACAGCAGTATCATGGTGTGGGATTGCAGTTTTCTTTTGTGTGTGAAGTACATCATTGTGCCAAGATGTCAATAGTAGAACAACTGCTGCAAATTATTTCTGTTGCAGCTAAGAGGATGGTGTCAGTTGCCACCGTACAAAAGACTGTTCCACCTTTTAAGCAACTAATCAAGAAAGAAGTCCTCAAGGCATATGTTATGACATTCAAGAGAATCCTTTCAGTGCAGGTAGCTAGTGAACCTTTAAAGGCCTTCATGGGCATGGAAGAGGCTTAATATCAGGACTATGATAAGGTTAAAAAAATCATTGTTACATTGAGTAACAATTTCTTGTATTAAAATGGTGAGATCTCAAATATGTAATTTAAAGTGGTATACATGCATTTGGTCGGCCGGTAGATGGCTGACCGACAAATGTTAGACGGCAGTACGGTGACTTTGCATAATTGCGAATGCAAATATGTAAAACCGCAACCCCCCCCCCCCCTTTTTTGACCCATGGTAGCTCTTGTTTAGGTGGTAGAGCAGTCGGAAATGTCGAATTCTGAATTTTGTACGACATTCTGAACATTCGACCCCTGGAGCTTCGACATATAGGTTCGTGGAAACTGAGTTTCTACCATCGGTCACTCTGTCATGTGCATGTAAACCATTTAAAGCACATACTTAAATTATGGTTAGATTATGAGGACCAACAAACTACAATCAAAATGACAAAAATGTCAGCCACTGTACTGCTACTTTAAGAAATTTAATGTTTTAAACTGGCTTTAAGGGTGTTGAAAATATTTTTTTACTGATAGACTGCAACACAATGAACAATGTTTACAACTAAGCACTCCATTCTGATCTTATGGTAAAGCCTGCAACAAATTGTGATAACAAACATAAAGTAGCAATTATAGACAATCTCTGTTTTAAATGAGGAAAAATGGGTCATATAGCTAGATTTTGTAACTGAGCAATAATCGCACTGTTCCACCTGTGAAAACTGTACCAAGTAAAAGCATGCTATTAATGATGTTGACCCTACAGAATGCAATAAATTGTCTGATAAACTCAGCATTCTGCTATTGTGTTATTGTAAACTCATTTAAGTACAGTGTCTTAACTGATGGTAGGGAGCTACAAGGATTACTAGACTCAGGAAGTATACTTGCACTTCTAAAGGCACAATATGTTTGGAAGAAGAATACCCTTGGTAAAAAAAAAAATCAGTTGAAGTAGACATTATTAATGGAGCTAGGAAGGATAATCCAGTTCCTCAAGTACAAAACCAAGCTGTGCTTGGAAATGTAGTTCATTCTTTTGCTATAGTTTCTAACTGAATACATGATATGATAAAATGAAAAGATATTCCCCACTTTAAAGTTTTGTGGTGGCAATGGGAGGTAAGTAATCCTTTTGACTGACCATCTTAGAATGGGGAAGGGAACCAGCAACTGAATAAGCCAACAGATACATCCATGCCAAACCTAGAAAAAGAGGAATGAGCAACGACCAGACACATTCATATAAATCATAAAATTGTATGAATGCAACAAAGATCAAGGCATTGTGTTAGAAATTGCAAAACATACAAATATTTGGTAAAGGGTGCAGAGAGGGAAGAACATATACCATTTAAAGTGGTATATCAGTATATATCTATAGCAGAGCAGCCTGCAAGAGCAAAACCACTAGAAGGAAGAGAGTAACACAGGAAAATATTACATCATAAAAGTACTGCATAGTAGAGATAAGGGATGATACTGCAGCTTGAATTTTGTTTCAGAGCAGGGAGTAGAAATAACTAGCAGAACTACAAAGAAGAAATCACTCACTCACGGTATGTATTTTAATAGAATAAATATAGAATGTATAGAAACTGCTGAACATGAGCAGAATTCTAAAATTGCTGTCAAGCTAAAGCAGAAAGCTCCAGAAATGGAGAATTCTAAGCAGTGAACATAGAGAAGGGGAAATTTAACAATAACAATTATTTCACTAGGGTCATAGAGGAAAAATAGTACTTTTTCAGAATTCTAAACCCACTTTTGTCAGTGTTACATGGAAGCCTTAGATAAGAGAAGGGTCTAGGTAATAGGCATCTGTAAATAAGGGGGGAGTAAAGAGTATTGTAGTATGGTGTGCTAAAATGTCTTTTAAATAATATTCTAAATGCTTCTGTACAGAAAATGTCATGTTTCCCTTTAAGAAAGATGTACATTTCTGTATTAGATAGAGAAGCTGTTTTAAACACCACTGGAAGCAAGCAATTACCTTATTAATGTAACATAAAAAAGTGATATGCCCTGGAGGTCAGAGAAATTGGCCTCTCAATGCAGGGGTAACAACACTTCTGAGAGTGCTCTGGGGAAGGGAAGAGTCTAAGATAGATTAGAGATATGCGTCTGAGAATCCATTCAGAAGGAAGCTGTATGAATTCATTTGGGACTATACATAAGCTGGTAGGAGAAACCATAAAAGTGTTGTGTTAGTTTTCTTGTCCTATAGAAGAGTTTGCACCACTGACATGTCACTTTGCATTGTATTAATGAAACCCCATTATATTATAGATAATGTGCCTCTAGTGTCTTATTTAGATACCACATGTAACTATGTGTCTAGTAAATACATTTCATGTCCTGTAGTCAGGACAGAATCAAAAGACTTGTTATTGAGCTGCTTCCTGTGGTCCAGGGTTTGAATCTCTTGGCCTCTATTTGCCTACTGTGTAACGTTGAGCAAGTCACTTAACCAGACAGTGCTTCCAGGCTGAGTCTGAAAAGGTTCATGTGTATCAGTGTTCTACCTTGGTTAATAAATACAAATTGAATCGTGAGGATATGCTAAAGGACAAAATGCAGAGATGATACTCATCTTTCAGCAAAAATAAATAAATAAGGTAGGTGCTGTTTGCAGCTTATATATTCAACTCCTTACATCTTCTGTGACATTAACAAAACAAGTAAATAGACCGCAAATTCATTTAAGGTTGCTGCTGAGACCCTGAATTTATGTTTCACTGAACATTGATTACTTTTCACTCTTTTTAATTTATTTTAAAATGCTTTACCAGAAAGGCTCATCCAGACTCTGCTACACTTTGCTGTGAAGGAAAGGTTAGTTTGCTGTTATTTTTTGTATTTCTGTATTGCCTTTCTATATTTTGAATACTGTAGTTTGTTTTCTTTATCTTGTGTTTTGCTTGCATTCTGTTTTAACAGCATATTAAAACTTCAAAAGAGACCACAGCTCTGAGTCAGGCAGAATTTTTTCCCTCCCTCCCACCCATTTAAGTTGTCTTGTTAAATACCACTGTCTTTCTAGTTGCCCGCCTCTTATGTTAATCTGACCATATATCTCATTTCTCTCTACTTTCACTGGCTTATGTGAGTAATCACAAAACCATCACTTTTGAAATCCCACCCCTTCAATTATTTAAATTTATTGGCCATCCTACAGTATTTCATAGTACCAAAATACAAAAGTAACCACCCCTTTCAGTCCATCTTGCTGTTTTAAAAATAGTAACTCTCCACTAAACCTTAACTTTTTAAACAGGTAAAACTCAAGTTACCTACTTTCATATCTAACTTCTCTAGTGCACACTGCAGAGTGCATTCTTTTCAATCTTACCTTTAAGCATCCCTGTTACTAGCACTTTCTCTAATATCCAAAAAGATCATCTCTACTTGACTCCAAGTAGACTTTTCTCTATCTGTTAAACCTAGCACTTGCTCCTACAGTACTTATTACCTTGATACGGCACTCTTATAGATAGCACCCCAAAAAGGCAAACCCCCATTTCTCGGTCACCCACATCCCCCGGAATCTCTTTTAAACTTTTTTTGTCTAGTCCTTCTAGCATGTCGAGGGATCAGTTGCTAATGTCCTCTCCTGCTCAGCTGGTGAACCTGGGAATATTGAGGCAATGTTACAATTGCCTCATGTACACAGACAACCCTCTCCTCCTCCCACAAAACACAAATACATGCGAGAGATGCAACTATACGGCCAAACTGGAGGCTGAGCTCTCTCAGCATAGGACTGGCAAGACCAGTCAGGAGGAGAAGGTTACCACACACACTATAGACCCAGTCTCACATAGTACCATCACAACCTCAAATCATACACATAAACACACAAAGACATACTCAGCGGCTCTGATCAAAAATCTACCAAAACAGCAGAGGCCACCAAAGCAGACACCCAAACAACCACCACCTCAGAACACAACACCTGCAACACATAGACCTCACAGTCAGAGTGTCAAACAGTCACAGCCCTTAAGGCCAAACACAATGCCAGACACACTAGTCATTGGTGACTCCATAGTCAGACACACTGACGTCCCGCTCACCAGACTGAGTAAGGAGAAGGTCACAGTAAGCTGCCTGTCGGGCGCTAGAATCCGCCACATAACGCAAGCACTCAGGTCTCTCAACAGCAGGTACAATACGACTCAGTCATTGTCCACGCTGGTGTAAATGACCTGAGACGTACCTCCTTGGACTACATGAAAAGAGACATTGAGGAGCTCTCTGATTATGTAGCCCAGGCAGGTATGACCCTGACCTTGAGCAGTATCCTACCTTCACCAAGAATGATGCCACAATACAGAGATAAGATGATCAGCTTTAACAATTGGCTTAAACTCTGGTGTCATTCAAAGGGGATCCAATGTCTGTCTGCCTGGGATGACATGCTGGACAAGCTACACTGCTTCACAAGGGACGGCTTGCACCTGTCACCCCTGGGTTTCCGGATATTGGCAAAGGCTCTTGCCACCCCATAGTGCCTTTTTAGGCAAGGCTCAAATTCTAAACCTACCACCCTAGAACACAAAAAAGGAAAAAAACTAAGGGTAATGCTGCTCAATGCCAGAAGTCTAAATCTCAAAATGCACGCACTCGAGGCCCTTCTCAGTATGGAGAACATCGATGTCTGTGCAGTGACAGAAACCTGGTTCAAGGCTCCTGAGAGCACCCCAGCACTATCAGGTTTTACCTCTTATCATGCGTTCCGCCCCAAAATCCAGACAATACCAAGAAAGGAGGGGTATCCATATTCATCAAAGACACCCACACCTCAAGACTGGTGGCAACGCACGATGCATCGGAGACCATCCAGGTGCAATTAACCATAGGCAAGACTGCTCTGCAAATTGTAGCATGTTACAGGCCACCCTCACAAACTCAGGAACCTCACATGGCCTTCCTGAAAACACTAGAGGGGATAAATGTATCACCAAACACCATCATACTAGGTGACTTCAATTACCCTAATATAGACTGGGAACACTACTCAAGCCCAAACACCCTAGCCCAAAAGTTCCTGGAATTCATAAATTCAAATGCCATGGAACAACTAGTCACCATCCCCACAAGAGGAGAAAACATTCTTGATCTCATCATCACGAACATGGGAGCACAATGTTCAACACCGGAAGTATACCCCTCACTGGTGAGATCAGATCACAAACGAATCTCGCTGGAGGTCCTCATCTCAGCCCCACCTGAAACAAAAAGACCACAGTAAAGAACTTCTGAAAGCCGACTTCACACTTCTAAAGACTAGTGTGGTCTCCTTTAAGGCCCCGAGCGGAAAACAGTACTCAAGCCGCTGAATCACTTACAAATGCCTTCTACCAGCACCTGCAGGACTGCATGGATAAGGCAATCCCAAGCAAAACAAAGACTCTTTGTACCAAAGGCAAGCGTCCAGTCTGGTGGACCCCAGCCATAAACAAACTCTACAACAAAGGAGGAAGCTACTACAAGATAGAGCAAAATCCTTAAAAGGTAAGACACCCTTGATCACTATAAGTAAAAAACTAAGAGCTCTCATAAAATCATCCAAAGCAAATTTTGAGACAAAAATAGCTAAAGACTCAAAAGACAATCATAAGGCCTTCTTTAGCTATGTTAGAAACCTGGGAGGAAACTCCCAGATATGCTCAGAACTAGTTCAAAATGATGTGAAGATTACTGATCCTACAGACATTGCCAACATACTGGCTGACAGGTTCAGTGCAAACTTCTCCGCGGCCTCCTGCCCAAAAGGAGAGATATCTATACCAAACAATTGCAGCCCCCAAACATCTCCAACGCCCAAGTGAGAACTGCTCTCCAAAGCAAAAACACAGCATCCATGGGACCTGATGGTGTCCCCGGCTGTGTACTCCACGAACTCAACGAGGAATTAAACCCACAGCTAGGACAGCTGTTTAATCATAGTCTTACCTCTGGATTTATACCCAGGGAGTGGCGCACTGCAACTGTGGTCCCACTTCACAAAGGCGGTGCCTCCACCGACCCTGGAAATTACCGCCCATTAGCTTGACAAGCCTTATCTGCAAAGCCATGGAGAGGATCATAATGGACCTCATAAATAAAGACATAGGGAATTTGCAGACTTTGGATCCATCCCAGTTTGGCTTTGTCAAAGGCAGATCATGCCTTCTAAACTTGGTTGACTTTTTCGAAACAGTCACCAAAGCCATTGATGAGGGAAAGGCAGTCCATACAGCCTACCTCGATCTGGCGAAGGCCTTCGATACAATACCCCACTCGGGTATCATTGAAAAACTCATCAGCTTAAATGTTAACCCATACATCACAAGATGGGTTGCAAACTGGCTGAGTGACAGAACCCACAGGGTCAGAGTTGCCTGCGCCATGTCAGACTCAAAGCCTGTCACAAGTGGTGTACCACAGGGCTCAGTCCTGGGCCCACTCTTGTTTGGCATCTACTTTTCCGAAGTACAAGCAAACACAGGAGGGTTATGGCTGACAAAGTTTGCAGATGACTGCAAACTGGGCGCCATAGTAGAAAACACATCTGACACAGATATCCTTCAGAAGGGTCTCACAGAAACTGATAACTGGTGCCAGAGCCATGGCCTAAAGTTAAATGCCAAAAAATGCATAGTCATACCCTTCGGGAAAAACAAGGTTACCCCTAGCTACCAAATAGGTGGCAATCCACTGAGCACAGAAGAAGTTATCAGGGACCTGGGGACCCAGGTTGATAGTAGTCTGTCATTCGACACCCATGTAGCTAAAGTAGTTAGGAAGACCTTCTACATTGCCCACCTTATCATGAAGGGATTCTCATCTAGATCAAGGGAGGTCATAGTCTCCCTATACTCATCACTCATCAGACCAATGATTGAGTACAATGCCCCATTCGGAATGTATCTGACCCGACACTTGCAGCAGCTGGAGAGGCCACAAAGTTCCTCACCAAAAGGATAAAGGGTCTCAAACATCTGTCCTATGCTGCCCGACTGAAAGAACTCCAGCTCTATTCAGTCGCACCGCTTGCTCAGAGGTGACCTTTGCCTAACATACAAGGCCATGTCAAACCCAGATTTGATGAATATGCTTCACCTCAAAAATCTAGATCCGTCAGAGCCACAAGGGCGGGAGACTTAAACCTCGACACGGCTATTAATAGGACGTGCTGGAGGGATAGATTCATCACCCAAAGACTCCCTATGCTGTGGAATAAAATCCCGGTATATGTGAGGCAGAGCACCTCGCTGGCCTTGTTCAAGAGAAATCTTGACCAATGGATGGGAGATCGCAGATATACCCCAGGGATTACCTCAGTGTCACTGCTCAACAGAGGCACAGCAAAATAATGGGTATAGTTCCCCATACTAAAGGGGTGGCGTAAGCCACAAAACTATGGGCTAGGCTTGTAAATGCCCTCGGGCAGATAGCCTAGTATGAACCTATAAAGGAAATAGCTTGGACTTAAACTGGCAATAAGTCTATCTCATTGGTTCAGCAACATTTCAAGACTACAAACTAAATTTTGTTGCGAGGGAAATAAGGTAAACATGAAATGGCACACCAAGTGGCATGACAAACCTTTTGTTTGTATTAAAATGAAAGGTGTTTGCTGAGCAATGTGTGAATTCTGAATTAATGCCATTAAAGAGGTGCGTTGTGTAACTAAACGAGTTAATGAATAATTATATTGGGAAATGGGCTGTATGGCATTACTTCTCTGTACAAATGATTTATTTTAATGCACCATATGTGATTCATAGTATGAATTAGGCACATTAACAAACTGTACAAAAGCAATTGATATAGAGTGAATTTTTGTTCAAAGATGATTTACCTAAAATAAATATCAGTGATTTTGCATGGTAGAGAAGCTGAAAAAACAAAACAAAAAATGAATTCAATGTTTCAGGAACAAACCAAAATGTCCATATTGACAATTTATTGGCATAATCACCAGTTTATTAAAAATCCATATGTTAAGCATTTTTGTTCCTAATACGTTAGGACCTCATCAGAACATTTACTGTGTTCAAATGTAAAGGAAAACATTTGGACTTAAACTGGCATTAAATCTGGCTCACTGGTTCAGCAACTTTTCAAGAGTAGAGAGTAAATTTTGTTGAGATGGAAATAGGATAAAAATGGAATGGCAAGTGACATAACAACCCTTATACAATTATAATAGTAGTGTGATGATGTTGCATGACCTCCAGTTCTGTGCAGCACAGTGTGCCTGCTGGAATAAAACATGCAGAACAAATATTGCCATAATGGCACAGTGCAAAAGGACTTTTATATATGAGAAAACAAAGAAAACAAAACACGTGCAACACATATCTCACAAAGCCAGTGTGCCAAACAGTCACAGCCCTTAAGACTAAACAACACACCTGATACACTTGTAATAGGTGACTCTATCATCAGGCACACTGATGTCCCACTCACCAGGCTGAACAAGGAGAGGGTCACGGTGAGCAGCCTGTCGGGCACTAGGATCCGCCACATAACACAAGCACTTAGGTCACTCCAAGGCAAGTACAAATATGACTCAGTCATTGTCCATGCTGGTGTGAATGACTTGAGATGTACCTCCCTGGACTACATGAAAAGAGACATAATGGAGCTCTCTGAGCATGTAGCCCAGGCCGGTATGACCTTGACCTTGAGTAGCATCTTACCCTCACCAAGAATGATGCCACAATATGAAGACAAGATGATCAATTTCAACAATTGGCTTAAGTACTGGTGTCATTCAAAGGGGATCCAATGCCTGTCAGCTTGGGATGATATGCTCGACAAGCCACGATGCTTCGCTAGGGACGGCTTGCACCTGTCACCCCTGGGCTTTCGGATATTGGCAGAGGCTCTTGCTACCCCCATAGTGCCTTTTTTAGGCAAGGCTCAAAAGACAAACCCACCTCCATAGGTATCACAAGGGATAAGAAACTAAGAGTAATGCTACTCAACGCCAGAAGTCTAAACCTCAAGATGCACGCACTCGAAACTCTCCTTAGCATGGAGAACATTGATATCTGTGCAGTAACAGAAACCTGGTTCAGGGGTCCCAAGAGCACCCCAGCACTACTAGGTTATACCGCATACCATGCTTTTTGGCCCCAAAACTTGGACTGAACCACAAAAGGAGGGAGAGTATCGATATTCATCAAAGATACCCACACTTCCAGGTTGGTGGCAAAGCACGAAGTATCAGAGACTATCCATGTGCAACTAACAGTGGATAAAACTGCCTTCCAGTTTATAGCCTGCTACAGACCACCCTCCCAAACCCAGGAACCCCACTCGGCCTTTCTGAGAACACTGGAAAATATGAAGGTCTCTCCAAACACCATTATATTGGGTGACTTCAACTACCCAAACATAGACTGGGAGCATTACTCTAGCTCCAACACCCTAGCCCAAAGGTTCCTAGAATTTATAAACTCAAATGCTATGGAACAACTTGTTACCACTCCCACAAGAGGGGAAAACATACTGGACCTGATCATCACCAACATGGGAACTCTATGCTCCAGACCAGAAGTGTATCCCTCACTGGTAAGATCAGACCATAAACTAATCTGACTGGATATTCACATCCCGACCCCACCCCCTGCCCAGAAAACCACAGTGAAAAACTTCTCTAAAGCAAATTTCACACTCCTCAAAACCGAGGTGGAATCCTTCAAAGCCCCGGCCTGTGGAAAATACGGCCCAGACCGCAGAATCCTTTATAAACGCATTCTATGAACACCTTCTGGAATGCATGGATCATGCGATCCCAAATAAAACCAAGACCCAATCCTCCAAAGGCAGAAGTCCTGTCTGGTGGACCCCAGCCATAAACAAACTATACAATAGAAGGAGGAAGCTACTAAATGATAGAGCAAAATCCCAAAAGGGAAGGCATCACTGATCAGTATTAGCAAAACTATGGGCACTCATAAAATTGTCTAAGGCCAGCTTCGAGAAAAATTGCACAGGACACTAAGGATAATCACAAAGCTTTCTTTAGTTATGTTAGGAACCTGGGTGGTAATTCCCAGATATGCTCAGAATTAGTCCAAAATGACAAAAATACACTGAACCCACAGACATTGCCAACATCCTAGCTGACAGGTTCAGCAAACTTCTCCCCTCCCCACCAAAAGGCAAATATCTATCCCAGCAGAGTGCTGCCCCTGACATCTCAGATGCTCAGGTAAGAGCCGCCCTCTCCAAAGCAAAAACACAGCATCAATGGGACCAGACGGTGTTCGGCTGGCCCTACATGAACTCAAGAAGAGCTAAACCCAAACATAAAACTACTGTTCAATCTCAGCCTTACTACAGGATATGTGCCCAAAGAGTGGCGTACAGCAACAGTGGTCCCTCTCCATAAAGGTGGTGCCTCAACGGATCCTGGAAACTATCGCCCATAAGCCTGACTAGCTTGGTCTGCAAACCTATGGAAAGGATCATCATGGACCTCATAAATAAAGATATTGGGGACCTACAGACACTGGATCCTACCCAGTTCGGCTTTGTTAAGGGCAGATCCTGCCTCTTAAACCTGGTTGATTTCTTTGAAACAGTCACCAAGGCCATTGACGAGGGGAAGGTGGTCCACACAGCCTACCTGGACCTCGCAAAAGCCTTCGATACAATACCCCACTCGGGCATTATAGATAAGCTCACCAGCTTAAATATATACCCCTATGTCACTAGATGGATTGCAAACTGGCTCAAGGACAGAACCCAGATGGTTAGAATTGCTGGAGCCATGTCAGACTCCAAACCAGTTACAAGTGGTGTCCCACAAGGCTCAGTCCTGGGACCTCTCTTGTTCGGTATATATTTCTTGGAGGTACAGGCCAACACGGAAGGACTGTGGCTGACCAAGTTCACAGATGACTGCAAACTGGGCGCCATAATCGACTCTCCAGCCGACACAAGCATCCTCCAAAAGGGCCTCATAGAAACAGACAACTGGTGCCAGAGCCATGGCCTCAAGCTAAATGCCAAAAGTGTATAGTCATCCCTTTGGCAAAAACAAGTGCCCACAAATTACCACATAGGTGGTAATCCATTAAGTACAGAAGAAGTAATTAGGGACCTGGGGACCCAAGTTGATAGCAATCTCTCATGTGACAACCACGTGGCCAAAGTGGTTAGAAAACATTTTATATAGCCCACCTAATCATGAAGGGATTCACATCTAGATCAGGGGAGGTCATCGTGCCTCTTTATTCATCCCTCATCAGGCCCATAATTGAGTACAATGCCCCTTTTGGGATGTACCTTACCAGACACCTGCAGCAACTGGAAAGACCCCAAAAGTACCTCACCAAGAGGATCAAAGGGCTCAAACAGATGCCATATGCTGCCCGGTTAAAGAAACTCCAGCTCTACTCAGTGGCATACCGCCTGTTTAGAGGTGATCTGTGCCTGACGTATAAAGCCATGTCCAACCCGGAATTAATGGACATGCTGCACCTCAGAAAATCCAAATCCCATCGAGCTACGCTCGAGACTTGAATCTCAGCACTGAAATAAATAGGACATGCTGGAGGGACAGATTCATAACCCAGAGGCTCCCTTCACTCTGAAATAAAATCCCAGTCCAGGTTAGGCAGAGTCCCTCATTGACTCTCTTCAAGAGGAATCTTGATGAGTGGATGGGAGATCGAGGGTTTACCCTGGGTATCACTGTGTCACTGTTAGACAGAGGCACAGTATACTAACCTCGAAAAAGGGCATAGCAAAATAAATTTAAAATGGGTGGCGAAAGCCAAACACATTCTGGCTAGGCTTATAAATGCCCTAGGGCAGATAGCCTAGTATGAACCTATGAACCTATGAATATCTGTTAATTTGAGTGATATTAACTGTAGGCAAACAAGGAGCACTTTATAAAAACATACATTAGAACATAAGGCCGCACATTTAATTTTTTAGGTATTGATGTAGTTAGGGAAGAGGGCTTTTCAGATATTTCCAAGCATAAGATCTTAGATCAAAAAAAGATTGCAGATTATTAATCTGTGGGCATTATATAAACCTGCATTAAATGAATATTGGTAAATGGGTTTTAAATATCTCTAATGAATTGGTTCTAATTATTAATCAGATTTAGGTAAATACTTACTTTGGGACTTACTTTGAGACTTATAAATATGTTATTTAGTTAGTTATATTTATGGCCTATCTAGTTTTGCTATAGGTTTGAGGTAAATGTTATTTATTTTCATGGTTCATGTTGGGAGAAGATTTTTAGGTATGTTGTTTCTTTAAAATTATGAGTTAAATTCAGTTCACTGCCATTTCCAGTATTGCACTGATGGTGCCAGCAGGCAAAACCAGTCTGCTCTGGTGATGTTTCTACTTGTTTCTGCCTTTTGCATTTGTTTAAGTTATTAAACAGACATTGCTCCTCAAGGGTTTTCCTTTTTTGGAATGCTTTGATTTTTGATGGTGTTGATATATATAAATATATATACATATATATATATGTGTGTGTGTGTGTGTGTGCGTGTGTATATATACGTGTATGCCACACACACACACACACACACACACACACACACACACACACACACACACATGCATATCTCGCCAACTGCAAAAACTCCAGAAAAATATGACTGCCCATTCCAGTGAAAACTGGAACAGACTTTAACATCGCTACTGCAGTAGGCAAGACATGTTTGTATGGATGACCGGTAAGAATCAATGACACAGAAGAATCACACTCTAAGAAATAATTAGATTGCTATTAAAATGAAATCAAATTTTGGACTCCTTTTTAAAGAGAAAGTATTCAACAAATAAAAGTAAATTATAAACTGGTGATGCTGAACTGGAACTATAGCTCCTACTACATAGTAGGGCAATGCAAATAAGGTATATACAGCTCAGGTGTTCCACATATAATGAACAGGCTTACTTATATGGAAATTACCCTCTGTAAGAGAATACCATACGGGTCTGCTATGTTAGTAGAGCTGACAGATTTTTATTATAAAACCATGCATAATGTTAATACACCAAAAACTTGGTTTACTTGGCCTACTGAATGCAGTGTCATACACAATAACATGAAAACATGTGTTACTCTCAATGATGGCAGTGATACATAAATGCATGTGTCATTGCCAACATTAAAAATGTCTGTAAATGGGAAGCCAGTGCTGGTGGCATAAAGGGATAAAGCCTTGATGTCACACAGGTGACTTAATCTCAATTAGCAGCTTGTGTCCTTGACAGAGTTGGCAGGGTAGGAGGGGCATGCCCATCCTGGGGGGGTGTGGTACAGCACGATGCATATAGCCATAATCCCCACAGGTGGGGCAGCATCATGGTGCATGCCCTGGGGAGAGGCTTTTGGCTTTCCAAACCACCATCTGGTGGCAACTTTCATTAACGAGTGTAAAGGAAATTGCAGAAGTCATTGTAGGTCCCTGCACTTATGTGAGTAGTTTATCACCCTGTCTAGGTGGTGGGGTTAGGTCATGCAAAAACACATTTTTTTTGTTGAATGCCAGTGAGGACAAAAACAGCCCTATTGGCTGCCTGAATGCTGCCCCCCCCCCCGATGGCTCTCATCCCTATTCTGTAATAGGTCAATTCTGCAGTATGGGGAAGTGAACAGAGACAATCCCATTGAGGGCAGCATGATAGTTGATAGGCACATATCTGGCAGTTGCCACAAAAGGTTAAGGCTGTGAGCTATAGTTCCTGTGGTATAGGGTTTGATTCCCTCATACCTCATTTGCCTACCGTGTGACTTTAAGTAAGTCACTTAATGAGGCAATGCTTGAAGGCAACTTGAAATTTGAGCTAGACTCCTCAATGGTCCCCTGAACTGCAAGTCTAGTAACTACCTACCTACCTGCATATGAAACTGCCTATGAAGAGCACCTACAAAAACAAAAGTTTGTAAATGGGGTAGTTAGATTCTGGTACTTATGTGAAAACCTGTCCTGTGAGCTTGTTAAGAAAGACTTACCTGACTACAGAAATAATTTATTTGTACTGTATGTTCATGAAAAAGGGAAGGCTTACCTACTTCAAACATATATTTAAGACCAGATACAGAGAGCTCATGTACTATGTAAATGTTGTAGTTCAGTCTGTACATAATTGAAAACTGGAAAATATTTTCCTTACTTAAAGGATAAATGACATTATGAAATCCCAGACTTAGATAAGTGAAAGATATGTAATAGTCTGAGATGGAGATGTCTTCCTTCTGTGTAATCTAAGGAATGTTCTAAGATGTAGATGTCTTCCTCCTGTGTAATCTAAGGAATGGTCTAAGATGTAGATGTCTTCCTTCTGTGCAATCTAAGGAATGGTCTAAGATGTAGATGTCTTCCTTTTGTGCAATCTAAGGAATGGTCTAAGATGTAGATGTCTTCCTTCTGTGTAATCTAAGGAATGGTCTGAGATGGAGATGTCTTCCTTCTGTGCAATCTAAGGAATGGTCGAAGATGTAGATGTCTTCCTTCTGTGCAATCTAAGGAATAGTCTGAGATGGAGATGTCTTCCTTCTGTGTAATCTAAGGAATGTTCTAAGATGGAGATGTCTTCCTTCTGTGTAATCTAAGGAATGGTCTAAGATGTAGATATTCATGGATTCATGGATTCATGAGTAGTTTATCTTCATTCTGTGCAATCTAAGGAATAGTCTGAGATGGAGATGTCTTCCTTCTGTGAACCTAAGGAACTGTCTGAGAAATTCCTTCTGTGATATGCGGGATCTCCTTCAAGAAGACAGAAAAATACTAAAGTTAGATGTGCAGTAACACCAAAAATGACTGCAATACAAACTTTGAGGTTGCCGATATTTGAGGTTGAGGATTCTCTAATCCATGAGGTTAAGGAAATTCAGAGTTAGTATACATAGAGTCAAAGGCTGGAAGCATGCTGTAAGTTCTTGCATCCCTACAAAATTTTTTTTTCAGTAAATGCTACTGTTACTGACTTCTGATGTCCCTTCTGCAGTGTTAGTGAGGGTGTCATTTTTGCACCTGGCACATTGTTTGTTAACTTAGTAGTTGGGTGACTAAGTCAATGCTCTTATCCAAGCACAAAATAGGCTAGAAGGCTAAAGGATTAACTGCATAATTACATATGATGTCACAGGTCAAATGGGACAATAATCAGTTACAAACAGTAGTCAGTTATGAATAAGGTCTATATCACATAATTAAAAAAAAAATTACACAGACACACACACACACGCACACACACACACACACACACACACACACACACACACACACACACACACACACATATACATATATAGGCATTTGTATAGAGACAGAAATACTGTTTGACACAAGAATGCTTAAAAGAGAACAAACTGACACCAGAAATAGCTGCATTTAGCAACTGGAACAAAATGCATTGCCATCCAGTATCCTTATAGCATTGGTATTTGTGTGATATTGCAATAGTTCAGACTTTAATTTGTGCAAGTTCTGTGCATTTCTAATGTATGCTGAAAGATAAATTAGGACACATGGACCACCTTTCTGAAGGCCCTTTCATCAACTAATGTCTTAAACCTCAGATGCTTTAAGGACAGAGCCCCTTGCATCCTAGACCTCAAACAGTAATATGATGATACAAATGGAGAAAAGTATTCCAAGTCTAGTAGTTTAAAAGTTTAGGTAACTAACAACATGGTGGTCAGTCAGTTATCTCCAGCATAGACTGACAGTGTACTCCAACCATTAAATAATCCAGTAAAACAGCAACCTTTTTTATGAGTGGTCTGGAGCAACCTGGTGTCAGATGAGTAATTTAAGGATCCTAAGTACTCCAAGTGGGGTATTAAGATATTTATCCCACTACCTCATTTTCCCTTAGAAAACTAGTGAGCTTATCTCTGATCTTTAATTGTTTCAGTAGCACATTAGCTGTCAATTCTTTTTGGTGTCTAAATGACAAAAGCTTTAAAACTAGCCTGTGAAATGTGTTAGTTAATTTTAAGAATGAAACTTTTGCCAGAGAAAACGTTTAGTTTCCAAAGATAGATGGATATATTGAAACTATGTTACATAGTTGTTTCACTTGCCAAACCAGAGGGTCATTTATAAATTTTGCTCTATTTACTATTTCAACTCCAACACATCCACTGCTTTTGAGTAAAGTGTGATATCTATGGTCGTGTTTCAACAGGAACGTATTTACTTCTGGTAATAAATGATTGTGGCAGATTTCCTACAAAAGAACCAAATGCATCTACCTGATCTCCTAATGTAGTACCAATCACTGGAAAAGTACGTTCACTGTTTAACATGCCAAATATCTTCAGAATAGGCAGTAGCTCATTTTTTTACTGATCAATAGTTCTTTGATTTTAATGATTGCCTAGTATTCAAAAACAGAAGGTTGTATCACTGTCACTATAAACCAGTGGCATAAAAGTAAGATTTAAAGCTACTGCAAAATACAGAGTAACCAGTGTGAAAGGAATTATTTGGATGTAAAATCTTAGAATATTTTAAGGAAGTACAATGCTACAGTTTTTCCAACTACTGAACAATCACAAAGCTCAAATCTTAACGAAACAAGTTTTTAAAAACAAAATACCTTTATTTGAGTAGAGAATGACTATAACCAATGAGGCACTAAGAAAACTTGTTAAATTAAAGAAAATTAAGATAAGGAACTATGCAGATGACAGGAGGCACTGTGTGTGGCATAAGCAGAAATATGGAACAGTTTAATTCTAAGACAATATTCTGTTGTCTGAGTGGGTTCCTTTTTAGTGGCAACCAATTGGTTGAGTCTGATTCATTGAATGGGCAACTGCTGTTACTTTTTATAACTTGCCACATGGTTTTGTTATGAAAATAAACTCATCAAACTGAGTCAGCTATATAGATTCATAGTTTTGATTCTCAGGGTTATAATAGCCTTTAAGAATTTTGGTTGTAGTAACCTCACAATGATGTTTTCTACTTCCTGTGTGTATCAAGATTACTTTTGAAAGATCTTAATGACTATTTCAAATTATAAGGTAAAACTTAATTCATAATTGTGGAAGACGCTGCATAAAGTATCTGTCATGTTATCTTCCGTAAATGAAACATTGTTTTTTATTTATTAAACAAGAAACATCTTTATTAAATTATTGCTTATGATATAAGCAACCTTACATTTATATAAATTAAAAACAAACCATATTGACATAATTTTAGTTACAAACATTATACATCACTTATAATCTATCCAGTCACTGTCAGTCAAACATTGCACAACTCATTCAAATCCTACCTTCTTTTAAATTTCATTCCTTGGCTGCATGTACTGTTCCTACATTTTCTATTTTTTTCTATGAAATTTGCTCTTACCCTTTTTTAAAGATCCTATTTCCACTTGTTTTATCTGTAATACTATATTTACTACTTCTAGTACAGTTGGTTTAGACTTTTGATTTCCATTTTCTAGTAATTGCTTTTTGGCAGCCATCATAATTAGACTCAGCAAGGCCTTACTATGTCTAGGCAATTCCGATTCTGTATCATAGCTCAAAAAATTATTTCCTTAGTTATACCAATCAACTCACCCAGTATTTCTAATAGAGTAGAGTGCAGGGAATTTTTAAAGTCTGCCAACTCATTACACTCCCAGAAAATATGTTCCCAATTGCCTCTTTTTTCCCCATCACACCTCCAACATTTATCTATCTGAGGAAAATTCTTTGGAGTCTACTTGGGGTATAAAAATACCTGTGTAAACACTTCCAAGAAAAGATCCTAAATCTTCTAGACTTTGTTGCACATTTTGTTTATGTTTATGTTTTCCTAACTTTTATAAGGTACACCCTGGTCAAAGTTTAATTTATCATTTGCCATTGCCCCTAGATAGCTCACTTACCTGGTTATCAAATAAATGACCAAGCAAATAATAAGTAAATAAATACAAACTTTAATGATGGTGTCACTTTCTATGGTTTAACTATTTATTCTGTATTTACAATTCATATTTTCTTTGCTAAGTCTCATGATGCTACACTTACTGACATTAAAAAATGGTAGCATTACAGTAACACCATGTATATATTTTTATAGACCATCTTAAAGTACTTTGGCTTCTTCAATTAATTATGTTACTTAGTCTGCAGTCATTACCACATTTAATTGTCAAGAGCATCTTTTCCATTTTTATATGAGAAAAAAAAGGGCAAAGAAGAAATAGCCCTTGTAAAAAGCCATACAAGACACAGCTAGCAACCCACACTGTGATGAAGCAATAACCTTCCCATCCTGAGTTGTTGCATCTAGTTGCTTAATCAGTATTTTCCCCCATTGAACTGCACATAGATATATATTCAATGCATTATTATAACGTGTTTTTGTCTATAATGGCTAAAAGAATGGCAAAGATGATACCAAAAGTGATGGATATGGATCAACGTGTTTTTTGGAGGGGAGACAAACATTTGATAACATTAACAAAACAACGGTGAACCAGAAGGAAGCAGAATGTAAGAAAATCCTACTGTTGTTGGTGGGTCTTGATGCAAAGAAAGCATTTGACAGAGTAAGGTATTTTATGAGTAGGGCAATGGAAGCATGTTTATTCCCTGATAAAATTATAAGGCTGATTATGAGGAAATATGAGGGATCGCAGGTGAAAATTAAAGTGTGGGGGGTCCTCTTTGATAGGTTCTGTTTGAGCAGAGGAACTAGGCAGAGGTGTTCTCTTCCCCCTTTGTTATTTGTGTTATATTTAGAACCATTGGCAAATAAAATAAGGGACTCAGAAATTCAAGGATGTAATTAGGACAGTAGTCAAGAAAAGTTGGCTTTATTTGTAGATGATGTTATTTTAAACCTGATAAAACCAGACAGGATATTTCAGTGTTGTAGAACATTCTGAGGCAGTTTCAAGTCTTTTCTGTTTACAAAATTAATGAAGATAAAACAAAGGCAATAGCTGTAAACTAAGTACCCAGACAGAGATTGGCTCAGCAATACCCATATTTATGGGGACATGATAAAATGAAGTACTTGGGAATATGGATTAAAAAGAATTTTGTTATGGCAGCTATGGGTATTTGGGAGGAGACTAAACAAAAGAATACAAAACCTGAGAAATTGTAAGCTCTGTTTTATGTATATGGATAGCAAGATACAAGCAGTGAAAATGTTTTTAGTCCCTTTAGTTTAGTTTACACAGGTCAGGCATATTTTTATCAAACAGAGGAAATGTTCTGGATAGCAATTGATGAGTTGAAGGATTTTATCTGGGACAGGAAGATGACAAGAGTCAAGTGTGATAAGTTGATCCTTCCTATAGAATAAGGTGGTTTGGAATTATTTGATTTGAAATGGTATTTCAGAGCTACAAAGGTTAGGCTCCTATACATAGCACAAACAGAAAGTAATAATTAAAAGTGGAAAGAGATGATGACAAAACTGGAGGAAAGCTCAAGAAACAAGGAGAGACTGGGTCTTTGCATGTCTATCATTAAGGAGACTAACAATAACCATACAGAATATTATATTCTTAATGTAGCAGATGATATTCTAAGAATTAAGCCATCATGGGGATGGAGAAAGGGGATTCTGCTGACAGAGATGACTGCAGTTAGGGTGCAGCGAATAGGCAATTTACTGGGAAAAACTGGAAAAGGAACCCAAATACTGGGAACAAATAATTAGAGAGGTAATGGTAATAGAATGGGAAGAGGTCAATAATTTATTTGGACTACAGGCTAGAGATGGTCCTCCCTATCAAAAACTGATATCAGACTATAGGCAAAGAGAAAGAAACAGAGAAATCATAAGTGAAGGACCAGCACTTGTATACTTTTTAGTAGAATCTAGAAAAACAGCGTCTGTTAAAAAAGGGATAATTAATAGGGCATATAAAAAACTGAATGATAACTATAAGAATTAATCAGAAGAGGTTAGAAAGGATTGGGAATAAAGACTGAATAAGCAATTCACAAAGAAACAATAGGGATATATGTATGGTTGCCAAATATGCAACAAAGTCTAGAAGATTTAGAATCTTTGCTTGGAAGTTTTTGCACAGGTATTTTATACCCCAGTCAGACTCCAAAGAATTGTTCCTAAGGTAGAGTGAAAATGTTGGAGGTGTGATGGGGAAGAAAGAGATAATTAGGAACATTTTTTGGGGGAGTGTAATGAGTTGGCAGAGTTTAAAAATTCCCTGTGGACTGCTCTAACAGAAATACTGGATGAGCAAATTGGTGTAACTAACAAAATTATTTTTTTAGCTATGATACAGAAATGGAATTGCCTATATGTAGTAAGTCCTTGCTTAGTTTAATCTGGTGGCTGCAAAAAATGAATGATGTTTCAGTTAGTATGTTCTTTGGTTGTTTAATGTTAATGGACTTAAGTATGTTTGCTGAGTATGAAAAGGCATAGTTTTTTTGTTAGATGAGTTTTGAAGCAGTTTATTCTTGGTAATCAGTTTAGATATTTGTTCTTGGTAATCAGTTTAGATATTTGTTCTTGGTAATCAGTTTGGACAGAATATGAAGACTGTTTTGTAATTAAGACTCTGTTTCAGAGTATAAGGGGCAAGACCTGAAAATAATCATATCATCAGCATAAAGGATCAGCAGAAGAGTGAGCATGTAGTTTGTTGACAAATGCTGAGACAAGTAGGGGCAGTATGGGACCCTGAAGGCCTCCTCTGAGCAATGAAACATCTGTAGAAATGGATGATCCAGTCTCAACCCTGAAGTGTCTAATGGAACCAGTACCAAGCCTGAGGACTTTCACCTATTCCTAGTATAATGGTTAAAAAGATGATGTGGTGCTCCAGAAAGATTGCCTTTATTCATGTTTAGTATAATCCTGTCTGCTAGATTGTTTTGCAATATGTTGTTTTGTAAATAGAAGATGTTATTGCTGAATCCCATTTAAGACTTGTATGTAAATACATTTTTCAAATATTTTTTCCAAGGGTTGGTAAAACAGAGATAGGGTGACATT